>NC_133115.1:10730322-11030322 GCF_022965805.1 Primulina eburnea
CCAAATACTTAATCATATTACAACCCAAATGAAGACAGAACACTAACAACAGTATTAAACATTAATACAACCATAACGAAAACATAACTATTACAGAAAACCTCCACTGGATCACCACCGAAAACTCAACTGCTCTAGCCACTGCCCTGGTCGTCCTAACCGTCCAACCTAAGACCTGCCCCGTGGAATGGGGTGCCCAAGATGAAAACAAGGACGTGAGCGACAATCCCCCAATACGAGAATGTACGAGTAGACAAACTGATATGATGCATGCAAAATGAAATATGCTCGGATATCAAGGATCAAGTCAAGAATCTCATGCTCAGTCTAGAGGCGCCTGAGTGTGTAGTCTCTGATCTGCCCTAGGCATGTTTTGGCTCCCACACTCATCATCAAGACGTGGACATACAATGTCCAGGTCATCAGAGCCTGCGGGTCACGTCTGACACCGTAGCTCTCGATGCCCCATCGTCTACAATACAGAATAGAGCTGAGCGGCCCCAACAAACTGAGGTATATCTCAAAAGATATTAGGCTCAACATTATATGTCATGCATAATATGCCAAAACAGTCAAACATGTATCATGAAACAGATAAATATGCAGCATATAAGTGTGTATACTACGCTTGGATATCTGAGTCAGTACATTATGTACCTCACTAAAAAAATCTGACAGAAAGCTCTGAACCTAGACAATACCAACATAATGAAATCACTATCAAACCAGAACGAATATACTACAAGTTCTCCCTAATGATCCTTAAGTCACTATCTAAGGATTTAGGATTATACCTGCGTCCGTCGTCAGCCTGCTGATGATGTCTCGATCTCAGTTCACCGACCCCTCCTCGAGTCGATACTAGCTCCGAAACTTCCCGACACCAAAGTGCCCTAGAAACTGACTAGAAACTATGGTATAACTAGAAATCTTTCTGAAGAATGCGGTGAAGGAAACAAAGTAATTCGGCTTCTATTAATAGGCTGCATCCGGACTATTCCAGAAATTCCGAATCAATCTTATCTGCCACGTGTCAGAATCTCATTGGTCTAGGTGGATTTCTCGAGATAATAAAATTTGAAGTAGATCGGGTTATCCATTTAAAATCCGGTGGATACCAACAACTTAATTCCGGATTATCAATTTCTTAATAATACTTGATTACAACTCATTAATTATCTCTTAATTAATACTTCATTCAAAACAAGGATTCGGGTCATTACATCCTCCCCTCCTTACAAAGATTTCGTCCTCGAAAAAAACTGAAGTACAATACAATTGAATAAAATACAACTAAAAAAATGTGGATACTCTGAGCGCATACGACTCTCTAACTCACAAGTCGCTTCTGCAGTACCTCGGCGTTGCCATTGCATTAGAACAAGTGGAATGGTCTTGTTTCTGAGCTTTTTCTCTTTCCTACTCAGGATTAAAAGTGACTGCTCGACATAAGTCCAGTCTTCTTCAAGTTGAACATTTGTCGGACTAAGAACGTGAGATTCATCTGCTACATACCGTCTTAGCAACGATACATAAAAGACATTATGAATGCTGGACAGATAAGGCGGCAAAGCCAATCGATACGCCAAATTTCCAACACATTCCAAGATCTCAAAAGGTCCGAGGAATCTTGGGGCTAATTTTCACTTGAGTCCAAATCTCATCACCCTGCGGAATGGTGAAACTTTAAGGAAAACTTTTCCCCTGACTGAAACTGTAGAGGTCTACGCTTGGTATTCGCATAACTCGATTGACGATCTTGTGCAGTTTTAAACCTCTTCTTGATCAATTCCACTACGTCAATCACTTGTTGCACTAATTCGGGTCCTTCCACTTGTCGTTGTCCTACTTCGTCCCAAAACAATGGAGTACGACAACTTCTACCATCTAATGCTTCGAACGGAGCCATACCAATGCTACTGTGGTAGCTATTGTTATATGCAAACTCTACAAACGGCAGATGATCATGCCATGCTGGTCCAAAATCCAAAGCACAAGCACACAACATGTCCTCGAATGTCTGAATAGTCCTCTCAGACTGACCATCGGTCTCTGGATGACAGGAAGTACTCAGACTCAATGTCGTTCCAACGCTTTTTGAAAACTTCCCCAGAACCTTGAGGTAAAGCGTGGATCCCTGTCACTGAATATACTTGTTGTCAAACAATGATATTTAAGAATCTGTTGGATTTATAGTCTTGCCATGCGATCGAAACTATATTCCAGACTATACGGAATGAAATGTGCTGACTTAGTCAGTCGGTCCACAACAACCCAAATTGCATCACAATTCTTAGAAGACAACGGCAAGTGGGTGACAAAATCCATCGTTACATGCTCCCACTTCCACTCAGGGATAGGAAGATTCTGAATTAATCCTCCTGGTCGTCGATGTTCAGCTTTCACTTGATGACAAACCAAACACTTGTTTACAAACTGGTAAACACTTTTCTTCATACCTTTCCACCAAAACTTGGTATTCAAATCCTTATACATTTTCATGCTTCTAGGGTGGATACTCAACTTACTCCTATGAGCTTGAGATAAAATCTCGTCTCTCAATTTAGAATCTTCTGGAACTACGATTCTTCCTGACAGACACAAGGTTCCATCTGTTTGGAACGCAAAGCCATATGTTTTGTCTCTGTTCGCTAACCTTGCTAACTTTTCCACCTTCGGATCAGAAAACTGAGCTTCTCTGATTCTCCAAATTAGGGCAATCCCTCTTCATGTGACTAAAACCACCACAATTGAAAAAAGCACCTGTTGCTCTTCGACAATTCTTTGTCTGGTGATTGCCTCCGCAGTGGCCACATTACATCTTTTTCCTACCAAAGCTGTGTATCCCTCCAGAACCGGAAGAAGAAGAAGATACCGACTTCTTGAAAGACTGACCCATTGGTCCCAACGAACTAGAACTTTTGCTAGCTTGCATAGCCTTCCTCCTAGCAATACTGATCTCGACTTGACGACAACGATTCACTAATCCTTCTTACTAAGTAGGATCATTACAGAAAGAAACCCGATCAAAAATCTTCTGGTTCAAACAATTAAAAAAGTTAGAATATTTTGCGGCAGAATTCTCACTGATGTGAGGAGCGTACGACAACAGATCCTTAAAACGCTTCTGATAATCCTCAATGCTCGAATCTCCTTGCTTAATGGTCAACAGTTCCATCTCCTTTGCCTCACGAAGAGCTGGCGGAAAGTGATGATTGATGAAGGTCCCGACGGAAATGTTCCCAACGAATCCACCCATGCTGCTGAACTAGAATGGCAGAAATAGGTTTCCACCATTTCCGAGCTTTTCCTTGGATCATGAAATCGGCTACCTCCATCTTCTCATCCTCGTCATAGTGCAACACTCGAAAACACTACTCCATGATATCGACCCAAGCTTCAGCAACATCAGCATTCTCATCTCCGGTCAACGGTGGGGGTCCAATCTTCAAGAAATCCATAATGTTGACATGATTCCTGCGTCTCCTATCACCATGATCTTGGTGACGTCTTCCGTCACGATCTCTACGACGGTATTCTCGGTCAGCGTCATCATCGCCATAACGGCCATGTCCCACACTTCCGTCACTGCTTCCTTCTCCTGACATCTGAAAGGAAACCAAAATCAACTTCTAAATCCTCAAAAAATAATTACTAATGTCCCAAAAATCTTTGTATGCTCTGATACCACCAAATGTAGCGCCCTTACCCGAGCCACTACTAAACAGAATAATAAACATGCAACATTAAATCTTAATAAAAAAAATTAAACAGCAGAAACTAAATACTTAATCATCTTACAACCCAAATGAAGACAGAACACTAACAACAGTCTTAAACATTAATACAACCATAACGAAAACATAACTCTCACAGAAAACCTCCACTGGATCACCATCGAAAACCCAACTGCTCTAGCCACTGCCCTGGTCGTACGAACCGTCCAACCTAAGACCTGCCCCGTGGAATGGGTTGACCAAGATGAAAACAAGGACGTGAGCGACAATCGCCCAATACGAGAATGTACGAGTATACAAACTGATATGATGCATGCAAAATGCAATATGCTCGGATAACGAGGATAAAGTCAAGAATCTCATGATCAGTCTAGAGGTGTCTGAGTGTGTAGTTTCTGATCTGTCCTAGGCATGTTTTGGCTCACACACTCATCATCAAGACGTGGACCTACAATGTCCAGGTCATCAGAGCCCGCAGGTCCCGTCGGACACTATAGCTCTCGATGCCCCATTGTCCACAATACAGAATAGGGCTGAGCGGCCCCAACAAACGAGGTATATCTCAAAAGATATCAGGCTCCACATGATATGTCATGCATAATATGCCAAAGCAGTAAAAATGTATCATGCAACAGATAAATATGCAGCATATAAGTTTGTATACTACGCTTGGGTATCTCAGTCAGTACATCACGTACCTCACTAAAACAATCTGACAGAAAGCTCTGAACCTAGACAATACCAACATAATGAAATCACTATCAAACCAGAACAAACATGCTACAAGTTCTCCCTAATGATCCTTAAATCACTATCTAAGAATTTAGGATTGTACTTGCGTCCGTCATTAGCCCGCTGATGATGTCTCGATCTCAGTTCACTGACCCCTCCTCGAGTCGATACTAGCTCCGAAAACTTCCCGACACCAAAGTGTCCTAGAAACTGACTATAAACTATGGTATAACTAGAACTCTCTCTGAAGAATGCGGTGAAGGAAACAAAAGAATTCGGCTTCCATTAATAGGCTGCATCCGGACTATTCCAGAAAATCCGAATAAATCTTATCTATCACGTGTTAGAATCTCATTGGCCTAGTTGGATTTCTCGAGATAATGAAATCTGAAGTAGATCGGGTTATCCATTTAAAATCTGGTGGATACCAACAGCTTAATCCTGGATTATCAATTCCTTAATAATACTTAATTACAACTCATTAATTATCTCTTAATTAATACTTCATTCAAAACAAGGTTTCGGGTCATTACAATGAGGCAAATTAGGGTAAGCCCAAATAAGAATAAATATAATTTTGAATCAAATGTAGATATGAACCCATGGTAGCTCTATCCCCGAACCACACACATGTATCGAACTCTGTGTTCCCGTTGAGAAAGACGAAATTGAAGGAGTTGAATTTGACGACTATAGTTTGATGGAGATCAAATAAGATGCTAATAAAAGAGTTTATAAGCTGACTCCATAGGATGGAGGAAATGAAAGTTAGCTAAATTTCTAATTGATAAAGGAGAGTGAAACTGCCTATTTTGGTGAACGAGTTCACAAAACTCGCAGTTGCCCATTACGGTAAGTGAAAATTTTGATATTCTAAATTTTTTATTTTCTTTATATGAACAAGACTTATATTCTTTATACATCGGTGCTGTTGAATCGTCGATCGAATTTATAATGAGTTCGGAATCATTTATTTAGTGAATTTAGAAAATTTACTAATTAAATGATAGTACTAGTATTAATGACTTCTAATATGTAAAAATTCTCATAAAATGTTCTACAGGGGTCTAGAATTAATTAATTATATAAATTAAATAATTGTTATTTAATTTAATTAATATTAATATATATACACTTTATATGGAGATATAAAATATATGTGTATATATGTATAATATTAATATATAATGCATTATCAAAAGTTGATAAATACATTATCTATCAAGAATAAGAGAGTTTTATTATAATGGAATTAAAGAGTCCTGTTGAGAGAAGGATCGGGAATTTAAAACTTTCGTTGCGCCTTGAGTGCGAGAAAACGGTGCCATAAAAGTTGTATCTGAGCCATTTTATTCTCAATCGTATCTTTAATTTAAAATCATGTAGAATAAAATATTTGTAACAACGTTCGAAATTACAGAAAAACACCGCCCCTAAAAAATAAATTTTTGAAACAAAAATAAAATTTATGTCGCTGCCCAGAATTAAATAATAATAATTTTAGGGACGGACAAGGGCTATGCGCAGCCCTACCCGCCTGCGGGGCTACCAGAATGGTTCGGGCAGTAGGACGAGGGCTCAGGCAATCCTGCACGATGGCGACTTTTTTTGTGAGTCCCCGGGGTGTTTTCTGATTTTTCAAAATTTACGAGTCAAGATAGATATTTTTCTAAAAATTGATCAAATTGTCCTCGAAAATAAATTTTAATTAAATTATTAAATTTTTTCACCAAATAAATAATTGAAATTGTATTTTATTTACTTATAGTAAAAAAGAGTTTTTACAAGAAGTTTAATTAATTGAAGTCAAATAAAGAAGTTTATTTAACTTATTAATTATGATGATTAGTGATAATTTATAAGATACATGATTTGTAGATAATATGTGATATCATTGAATAATATAATATTTATATTATATAATAAAAAGATAATCAATAGCTTTGACCAATTTGCATGGTATATGTTAGGATATTTTATATTTTGTACTTTTAATTATAGGATAATAAAAAGTAGACCTGGTTTAGGGTCTGCTCTCACACCTAAGTTTGTATCTAAATATGCCATGGATATTTAATGTAAACTAGCCACCGAGACAAACACATTGCGTGTGATGCGAACACGGGTAGTCAAGCTCCAAGGAAAGCATGAGATCCTTTAGAGTTGCCGGAGGAACCAATTACTAGAGGATGACTAAAAAAATTCAAAGAGGCATTACAAGGAGTGATAATCAAGGAAGAAGGGTTCGTGATGCATGAGAGTATGTTTGGGGGTCAAAGAAACATTATTCAAGAATCGTTTTGAACGACTGAGGCTACACGGACCTGTACACGGGGTCCGTGTCCATTACACCCGAGAATGAAGAAATCCAGTGCCTACACGGATCCGAGCACGGACATGTACACGGAGTCCGTGTCCTATGTTTTCGCAAAGACAGTGTCTACACGGACCCCCTTCCGGACCTCTACATGGGGTCCGTGTCCTATACGTTTTGGCAAGAATTTTTTCCTAATTTAGAGTTTTAATTCTTTTGGTAACTAGATTTTGTGATATCTCTTGATTATTAAAACATATTTGGACGAAAAATTAACACACAATTCAGATTTATTGATTAGAATACATTGTTCGGGAGTTTTTCTCTCAAACAATTAAAGCTTTTGGTTTGTTCTTCAAAACAAACTTATCAAAGTTTTAATTTTGTGGCGTTTATCGGTTGATTTCATATGGACTGTCAAGGACTAGTTTTTTGAAGGTTCTTCTGATTATTCATTTGTTTCAATCATGATTATTTGTTGCTAAGTTTTTATAGCTTAGAGGTGAATATCACAAATTCGTACTTGTTCAAAAGATCGGGACATCAACGATTCCTAGTTCGTTATTGCATTGAGGGCGCGGTTCTAAATTAATCGTGTTTGCTTTTCTTACGCCCGAGGTTTCATATCATTTGGTATCAGAGCTTAGGTTCATTGAATTCAAGTAAGTTTATCGCTTTATTATCTCGTTCTATTATCAGATCTGTTATCCATTTGTTCCTTTTTCAGATCTGTCTTTCTAGTATATCGTTCTTCGTTAGTTTCTAAAATTTTTGGTGATTTTTTGTTGGGATTTTTTGAGGAAGTACTCAAAAAAAAAGTACAAAAAATCCGAAAATTCACCATTATTTCTTTTTGGTATTTTGTTCTATTTCCTTTGGAGAGTCATATTCAATTGCCTCCCACAGTAAAAAAATATATATTACATTTTCAAATTGCTTGTCTACGCAGTCTAAGTGGGTCGATCGCAATTGTTCACAAGTCGAACTTGATTGTTTGATATATATCCAAATACAAAGCTTGAGCACCTTGAGGGTACTCTCGAATTTGAGTGAAAACACTTGAGTGCGAGTGAATTTTCTTTGGACTGAACGGTGAGTATTTGTTGTGAGCAAAAAAATAAGAGATGAGAGACGAGTGAATTTTCTTTGGAGTGACCGTAAGACTTTGGGTGAGGAATATCTTGTTTTTACTAACTTTTCTTGCAGGTACAGATCTGAAATTAAAATGGAGAGGGAGGCAAGAGATAATTCGAATCAAGGGTTGTCTAAGTTTCAAATGGAGGCATTATTCGGTCATTTTAGTAATATGATGAGGAACGAATTGGAGCCCTTACATGAGAGGTTGGATAAGCTTGAAGTTAGTTCTAGATGGAGTAAATCTAAGCCTAAAGATTTGGGTAGAGGAGAATATGAGGAATTTGATTTGGGAGTAGACGAGGAGAGCCAAAGTGAGAATTGGGGTAGGAATGGAAGAGGTAGTGGTTGGGGGAGAGGGAAAAGAGAAGCCAAACGGGGTAGGTACAATGATGGGAAAAGGGAGGATGATAATATGGGTAGTATTAACATGAAAATTCCTTCATTCCATGTGAAATCTGACCCGGAGGCATATTTAGAATGGGAAAAGAGTGCAGAGTTTTTGTTTGAATGTCACCACTACTCTGAACAAAAGAAGGTTAGGTTGGCGGTGGTTAAATTTTTAGACTATGCTCTCATTTGGTGGGATCAACTAGTGACCACTAGGAAGAGATATAATGAGAGACCCATTGAAGCTTGGTATGAGATGAAAAGGGTCATGAGGAAGAGGTTTGTGCCCAATCACTACTATAGGGAGATGTTTAAGAGGCTACAAACTTTGAGATAAGGAGTAAAGAGTGTTGATGACTACTATAAGGAGATGAAAATAGTCAAGATTTGGGCAAATATCGAGGAGGATAGTGAGGCTACAATGGCACGTTTTCTTTGTGGTTTGAACAAGGAGATTCAAGATCAAGTGGAGCTTAGGCACTACTTGGATCTAGACAAGACGGTGCAAATGGCCATAAAGGTGGAACAACAACTCAAGAGGCGAGGAGTTGGCCGCACCAATCAAACTGGGAGTTCATCATCTTCTTGGCGACCAAATGTGGCAAAACGTGATGAAAGTAATTTGGTGGCCAAGCCCAAGATATAAACCAAGCAAGAGACACCTAAAAGAGGAGTGCAAGGTAAATCTGAAACTTTTCTTAATCGTTCTAGAGATACTAAATGTTTTAGGTGTCAAGGGTTGGGTTATATTGCTAGCCAATGTCCTAATAAGAGGGTGATTATCTTGAATGACTATGGTGAATATGAGTTTCAAAGCGAGGGTGATGACGAGGGTGATGATGATGAGATGCCTGCGTTAGAGGATCCTGATGAGGGATATGGGGCGGTTGTAGGTGAAGCACTAGCGACTAGGCGGATCATGAGTGCCCAAGTCAAGGAAGAGGAGACTAACCAAAGGAAAAAATTGTTCCATACTAGATGTTTTGTGAGTGGCAAGGTTTACAATCTTATCATAGATGGGGGAAGTTGCACCAATGTGGCTAGTAGTGAGATGGTAGAAAAGTTGGGTTTACCTACGTTAAAGCTGAAAGGGGATCGGTTACGGTGACCGGAAGCGCAACGGAAGTTTAAAAAATCAAATTTTTCATAGAAAATTTCGGCCACCCCTCATTTCATGTAGCAAATACAAAAAACACCAAATAATGTCATACATAGGGTGTTTAGAAGTTTTACCTATCAATCTCAAAGATTGATGTAATGGCTCCAACCTTGTTGTCAAACAACAAAGCTCTTCAAAGGAAGACAAATCTACAAGCCTCCAAGCCTCCTTCTTTCCTTCAAAATTAAGCCCACCACCAACTAGGTAGATCCCCTCTTAATTTGCACTAGAAAATTAAGAGGATTTTTCAAAGAGAAGTGGTTTTTGATCTCCAAAAATTGAAGAACAAAAGAAGAAAAACTTGGAGAGCATTTTAGGGGGAGAGTTCGGCCATCTAGCTTGGAGGAGAGAGGAGAATGAGTTAATTTCATGTCTTGGTGTTGCAAAAAGCAAAAGTGAAAAAGTTGCATGCCATGAAATTTTTTATTCAAAAGTAATCTCCACCTCTTCACCTCCCAAGCATGTATATTATATGGTTTTTTATCAAAATAAAAACCATGGACTAAATTTAATTATCTCAAACATATTTGAGACTAATTAAACATTACTTGAATTTACCCAAGTCCCACTAGTTAAATAATTAATTTAAATTGAGCTCTACAAGACTCAATATAATTTAATTAATTCAACACTTGAATTAATTTAATTATTTGGACTCTACTAGGTCCACTAGTGTTTAATTAATTCAACACTTGAAATAATTTAATTTAGTCCATAATAATGTTTATGAAAATCACAATTTTCAAATACATTATTCACTTGGCCAACTTTTAATTTAGGAGCATTTCCATAAATTAAAATTTACATTTCTCTCATAGATGTCATACTTCTATTTTCTTTTACACTTATAAACTCATTTATAAGTTGTTCAACACATTGAACTATTTTCTCCTTTATAGAAGTCATACTTCTAATTTTCCTTACGCTTATAAACTCCTTTATAAGCTGTTCAACACATTGAATTATTTTACTTCTCAACGGGATCTAGAAAGCTAGTACTTGTGTGGCCCTCAATGGTTCACTGATACAACTAGCCGTGGGTTCACATCTCTATGTGATTCGGACTAAACATGTCCTTATATGAGCATACCCCAATTGCTCCATTCTTACTTATCAATTCCTTGATAACAAGAACGTCAGAACTCAAGTCTGATAGTACCCAACCAATCATGTTAAACGCCTAGCAGCATCGCTTAAATGATTCCCTAGGTATCAAATGATAGTGCCTGCAAGAACCATTCAATTATTGTTAGCGTACAGTACGGTCCCTTCAACTCATATATCCCGATCGATTCGACAACCATTGGTTTATCGAGGGTTGTCAATGAATCGATACTATGTGTCATGTCGTAGTTGCATCAATGGTGTAATCTATGAAACCCCTTTCATAATTACCACCATACTCTGGCCAGAGATTTCAACCTACATACACATGATAACACATAGGATATCCATACCCGAAGGTAAGCGGTGAATCCCCGACTACAATGCATCGACTCCTATGTGTTTCGACAGAACACCCAACCTTGCCACCTGATGACCCCATGAGAGTCGGTAAACAAGTCAAAGTGTAATTCTAGCACATAGAGTCTCAATGTTGTCCCGGGTCATAAGGACTAATGGTGTACAACCATAAACCAGGACATTTCCACTCGATAAGTGAGAACCACTTGGAAAGTCCTTTTATGGAGGGTTGTTCAGTGCACTCTACCAGGAGCCCCTATCTGCATGCTCGGACATCACAATGTCCCCTACCAATGAAACATGGTACTCACATCGCAGATACTAGTCTCTAAGCTCTAGCGGCCTATATCCTTCTTAGTGGCGGCTGAATCGCTAGGAACCGTTTAGAATATACAGTATTACAAATATGAGTTTCATGATACTCATCATATGAGCATCTCATATTCTTTCTACTATTTGTATATTCAAGGGCTTTATCTATGCAACTAGCATGGGTATACAGATAAAGATGTGCCAAAATAATAATTCAAATATTATTAAAATAAAGATTGCTTTATACATAGAGTTTCATTGTGAACACTCGGCCAACACTTGGCTCGACGGGCACCTACTCTAACAATCTCCCACTTGCACTAGAGCCAACTACCCATATGCTTTAAACCCATCGATTTGCGATGCTTCTCGAATAATGGTCCAGGTAAAGACCTAGCTAGTGGATCAACAACATTGTCTGCGGAGCCGACTATGTCAATAGACACTTCTTCCTCTTTCCACAATCTCTCCGAGGATGTGGTACTTACTCAATACATGTTTAGACTTCTGATGAGACCTTGGCTCCTTTGCTTGAGCTAAAGCTCCCGTGTTGTCACACAACACCGGGAGAGGAGAAACTCCATTAGGAATGACGTGCAACTCTTGGACGAAATTCCTTATCCAAACAGCCTCCCTTGTTGCATCTGATGCAACAATGTATTCGGCCTCTGTGCTGGAATCCGCAGTATTGTCTTGCTTGGAACTCTTCCAAGAGACAGCAGAACCATTGAGCATGAATACAAACCCAGAGGTTGACTTCGAGTCATCGATATCGCTTTGGAAGCTAGAGTCGGTATAGCCTTCCAATTTTAGTTCTCCTCCCTATAGACCAAGAACAATTTATTGGTCCTTCTCAACTACTTGAGGATGTCTTTCACAGCTTTCAGGTGTGGAAGACCAGGGTTCGATTGATATCTACTCACTACACTTAGTGCGAAAACCACGTCAGGACGTGTAGATATCATCTCATACATGATGCTACAAATCGCAGATGCATAAGGAATGCTTTGTCATCGCCGCTATCTCTGCATCAGTCTTGAAAGACAGACTTGGATAGGGACACGCCATGACACATTGGTAGATGTCCTCTCTTGGACTTATCCATCGAGCACCGCTTCACGATGGTATCAATGTATGTGGACTGGGTGAGACCAAGCAATTTTTTCGATCTATCTCTATAGATCTGTATCCCAATACAAAAGATGCTTCACCCAAGTCCTGCATCGAGAAATTACTCGCTAACCATATCTTAGTTGATTGCAACATTCCTACATCATTCCCAATGAGTAGAATGTCATCAACATAAAGCACCAGGAATGTCACAACACTCCCACTGACCTTCTTATACACACAGGGTTCCTCAGGATTCTTAGTAAATCAAACTCTTTGATTGTACTAGCGAATCTAAGGTTCCAACTCCTAGATGCCTGATTTAGACCATAAATAGATCCATGAAGTTTGCATACCGAGTGCTCACTTCCGATAGATGTAAACCCTCCAGGTTTGAGACATGTAAATCTCTTCCTTAATATCCCCATTAAGAAAGGCTGTCTTGACATCCATCTGCCATATCTCATAGTCATACTATGCAGCTATGGCTAGCAATATCCTTATAGACTTGAACATTGCAACTGGTGAAAAGGTTTCCTCAAAGTCAACTCCTTGTATTTGAGTATATCCTTTTGCCACCAATCGCGCCTTGAAGGTCAATACCTTCCCATCCGCCCCAAGTCCCTATGGGAACCGTTCCCTCAGGTGGATCTATAAGATCTCACACTTGGTTCGAATGCATGGAATTCAACTCAGATTCCATAGATTCAAGCCATTTGGATGAATCGGCATCAGATAACGCTTCCTTGAAGGTCCTTGGATCACATCCATGGTTAGGCTCATCATGGCCCTCTTCAAGAAGCTGACCATACCTCATAGGTGGTCTCGAGACTTTCTCGGATCTTTTAGGAGCTTGTATCTCCTCACTTGGCTCTTCGGGTGTGGGTTCTATAATTGTGGGTGTCTCTCGAACCTCTTCGAGTTCTATCATCTCCCATTTTCTATCCAATAGAAATTCCTTTTCAAAAAGGTTGCATTCCTAGAAACAAACACCTTTGTTTCTTGAGGATGATAGAAGTAGTATCCAACCGAATTCATTGGATATCCCACAAAGTAGCATAAAATAGATCGACTATCCAATTTATCTCCCACTACCTGCTTCATAAGCAGGGCACCCCTATATTCTAAGATAAGAATATTTGGGAGGCTTACCCATCCATATCTCATATGGTGTTTGCCTTTTGAATGGACATTTAATGGAATATCTTTCAATTTTAAGTTATAGAGATCGTTTTCAAGTTCTCAAGTACCAATTAAACATGCATTCTTGTAAATGTTGCAAACACCTTTGCTAAATAAACAAGAATATCCATTTTTATCACAATAGAAATGGAAACAATGTTTTTCACCAAAGTGGTACAAACAAAACATCTCTTAAAATTAACTTAAAATCATTGTTCAACAATAAGTAAACATTTCTTAAGGTCTTGGCAGCAACTCTTGCTCCATTGTCCATCCTCAAGAAGGTCACACCTTCCTTAAGCTTCCTACTTCTTCCCATTACCTGTAACCCATTACAGAGATGTGAGTCATAACCTGGTATCTAATACCCAAGAAGTAGAGTTAATCGAAATGTTTACTTCAATTTAGAACATACCATTTTCAGAACTCTTCTGGGTCAGATATTCCTTGCAATTTCGCCTCCAATGTCCAGGCTTCTTGCAGTGATGACAAACATCACTAGTCTTTTCAGCCTTAACTGGTGTGGCTGCCACAACGGGATTCGGAGATTGCCTCATCAAGGGCACGTTCTTCTTGGGACGTTGGAAAGAACTCTTCTTTCCCTTCCCATGTGGATCAATCTTCGTACCAGATGAAGAACCCACATAAAGAACCAACTTCTCTTTCTTGATGGTGGATTCAAACGTGACAAGCATATTCACCAACTCCTCAAGGGTCGGTTCAATCTTGTTCATGTTGAAGTTCACCACAAAAGGATCAAATGAGCTAGGCAGCGATAACAGCAACACGTCGGTGGTCAACTCCGAAGGCAAGATCAGATCCATGCCAACGAGCTTGTCCACGAGCCCAATCACCTTTAGGCCATGCTCATGGACCGAGGCCCCATCTCGCATGCGCAAAGTGATCAGCTCCTTGACGGTAGCATGCCTAAGAGGACGTGTTTGCTCTCCAAAGAGCTCATTGAGGTGCAAATGAATGTCAGCAGCACTCTTTGCACCCTCAAAACGCCTCTGCAGCTCATCATTCATAGAAGTCAGCATATAACACCTGGCTATAAAGTCATGGTCACACCATTCCTTGTAAGCCTGCAATTCCTCAGGATTGCAGTCAGTCGGAGCCTCAACAGGGGGCGACTCAGTCAGTGTATATGCTACCCTTTCCGAATTCAAGACGATTTTTAGGTTTCTTAGCCAAGTGAGGTAATTAGGTACAGTTAATATGTTTTTGTCGAGTATTACGGATATTGGATTGCGAATCGATGACATTGTCAATTTGTACTGAAAAGTAAAAACAGATAAATGTTGATGACTATTTTAAAATATTTAGTAAGATATGAAGTTTGGACTTTTACTTCATAAATAATTGCTCCCACTGTTTTGACATCTTTCACTACCCTCTAGTGAAAACGGGAAACTCCTTTCCTCAGTAGGTACGTAAGGTCCAATTAGCGAATTATGATCCCGAATAATATCAGCCAATCACAATTCCTAAAAGGTAGTTTCCAATTGCATCACAATGCAACCCTCTACGTAAACTTTTGTCTCACGTTTGATTAGGACCCAATAATATGACGTCATTCATCTTCACGTGTCAAGCCTTACCCATCGATGTTGAACCTTAACGGACGGTCGCCATGAGTTCCCCCAATAATATGAGCCGAAATCATGGGAGTTCCACGTAGTTCACATCACCATGTCAATGGATGTCACAGCTTTCCGGCACCCAAAGCTCCCCCAATAATATGAGCCGAGCCCCGAGTACAGGTAGCGTTCATCATGCACCCATTGTCGATGGAAGACAAGGAAATTATAAACAAATTTATAATTCCCCTTTTCGGGCTTGATATTAATTTTGAATCTTATTCAAAATGAGGGTTTTTAATTTTGAAAGGTCTCGTCTTTAATTTTATTTAAAAGCTCGCCATGTTTGATCGTATGTTTGCCGGATTCATGCAACTTTGTTATTATCATAATAATAACGCACATACTCATTATTTATAACATATCATGCATATATTATAAACAGTAAACAAACAAGGATGATCAATCGCCCCAATACTAACGGACCGTGTGAGCTAAACACAGGCCTAGGTCCAATCCTAGGGAAATGCATGGGATGCAAATGCAACTATTACATTAGCTTCCAATATTTACATGTCTTCGATCTTCATAATCATCATGGCCACCATCTTCCAATCTTGATCATCCACTATACTAATATTTACAAATAAATATGCATGGCAAATAGGGATACATCTCATGGGGGTGGGAACGGGCCATAAACCAAGCCCACTTTATAAATTTGATAATTATTACAATCATTCAACACAAAATATCCTAGCATACACCTAGCAAATTGGGCTTGGGCTTTCGATCATCCTTCATGCATAATATCACATATCATACACCATCAATTAATTATCACAATAATTAATTGATCCAATATTATATATCTTGATCCAATCACTAACCGCCACGATTATAAACTAAATTAACAAAGTATACAAACACCTTTGTCTACTTTCCAATTAATTTATTTATAACCGAATTCCTTGTAAATCACCATTTACTATAAATATTTAAAGTCCAACTTAAAATATTTATTTCATGAGAAAATATTTGCAACTTTTGTAATTTTAAACTTAAGGGCCCAAAAATTCATTTTTCACCAAAAACGTTTTGGCCCATTTAAAATTCACAAATATGTTAGCCATCCAATGGCCCAACAACTTAAGGCCCATGACACTTGGATAATCCAAAACATTTTTGGGAACCTTAGTCGTCATCGCCGTCGCCGGAGCTCCGTCGCCGGATTTCGGCCAACATGCCAAAATATTTTTTTTTTATTTTTCGAAAGGGGGCTGTTCGGGCAGCCCCTCGGGCTGCCCTTGCTGCCCGAAACAGGCAGCCCCACGGGCAGCCCGAGCTGCCCGAAATGGGCAGCAACATGCTGCCCAAAAACACCCCAAAAATCGGCCCTCGATTTGTTGTTTTGGTTGTCTCATGCGGTTAGAAATCGATCTCAACATAATATCTTGTAGTTGCTACACAAAATCGTAACCATAGCTCGGATACCACTTGAAAGGGGATCGGTTACGGTGACCGGAAGCGCAACAGAAGTTTAAAAAATCAAATTTTTCATAGAAAATTTCGGCCACCCCTCATTTCATGTAGCAAATACAAAAAACACCAAATAATGTCATACATAGGGTGTTTAGAAGCTTTACCTATCCATCTCAAAGATTGATGTAATGGCTCCAACCTTGTTGTCAAACAACAAAGCTCTTCAAAGGAAGACAAATCTACAAGCCTCCAAGCCTCTTTCTTTCCTTCAAAATCAAGCCCACCACCAACTAGGTAGATCCCCTCTTAATTTGCACTAGAAAATTAAGAGGATTTTTCAAAGAGAAGTGGTTTTTGATCTCCAACAATTGAAGAACAAAAGAAGAAAAACTTGGAGAGCATTTTAGGGGGAGAGTTCGGCCATCTAGCTTGGAGGAGAGAGGAGAATGAGTTAATTGCATGTCTTGGTGTTGCAAAAAGCAAAAGTGAAAAAGTTGCATGCCATGCAATTTTTTATTCAAAAGTAATCTCCATCTCTTCACCTCCCAAGCATGTATATTATATGGTTTTTTATCAAAATAAAAACCATGGACTAAATTTAATTATCTCAAACATATTTGAGACTAATTAAACATTACTTGAATTTACCCAAGTCCCACTAGTTAAATAATTAATTTAAATTGAGCTCTACAAGACTCAATATAATTTAATTAATTCAACACTTGAATTAATTTAATTATTTGGACTCTACTAGGTCCACTAGTGTTTAATTAATTCAACACTTGAATTAATTTAATTTAGTCCATAATAATGTTTATGAAAATCACAATTTTCAAATACATTATTCACTTGGCCAACTTTTAATTTAGGAACATTTCCATAAATTAAAATTTACATTTCTCTCATAGATGTCATACTTCTATTTTCTTTTACACTTATAAACTCATTTATAAGTTGTTCAACACATTGAACTATTTTCTCCTTTATAGAAGTCATACTTCTAATTTTCCTTACGCTTATAAACTCCTTTATAAGCCGTTCAACACATTGAACTATTTTACTTCTCAACGGGATCTAGAAAGCTAGTACTTGTGTGGCCCTCAATGGTTCACTGATACAACTAGCCGTGGGTTCACATCTCTATGTGATTCGGACTAAACATGTCCTTATATGAGCATACCCCAATTGCTCCATTCTTACTTATCAATTCCTTGATAACAAGAACGTCAGAACTCAAGTCTGATAGTACCCAACCAATCATGTTAAACGCCTAGCAGCATCGCTTACATGATTCCCTAGGTATCAAATGATAGTGCCTGCAAGAACCATTCAATTATGGTTAGCGTACAGTACGGTCCCTTCAACTCATATATCCCGATCGATTCGACAACCATTGGTTTATCGAGGGTTGTCAATGAATCGATACTATGTGTCATGTCGTAGTTGCATCAATGGTGTAATCTATGAAACCCCTTTCATAATTACCACCATACTCTGGCCAGAGATTTCAACCTACATACACATGATAACACATAGGATATCCATACCCGAAGGTAAGCGGTGAATCCCCGACTACAATGCATCGACTCCTATGTGTTTCGACAGAACACCCAACCTTGCCACCTGATGACCCATGAGAGTCGGTAAACAAGTCAAAGTGTAATTCTAGCACATAGAGTCTCAATGTTGTCCCGGGTCATAAGGACTAATTCTGTACAACCATAAACCAGGACATTTCCACTCGATAAGTGAGAACCACTTGGAAAGTCCTTTTATGGAGGGTTGTTCAGTGCACTCTACCAGGAGCACCTATCTGCATGCTCGGACATCACAATGTCCCCTACCAATGAAACATGGTACTCACATCGCAGATACTAGTCTCTAACTCGAGCGGCCTATATCCTTCTTAGTGGCGGCTGAATCGACTAGGAACCGTTTAGAATATACAGCATTCTAAATATGAGTTTCATGATACTCATCATATGAGCATCTCATATTCTTTCTACTATTTGTATATTCAAGGGCTTTATCTATGCAACTAGCATGGGTATACAGTTAAAGATGTGCCATAATAATAATTTCAAATATTATTAAAATAAAGATTGCTTATACATAGAGTTTCATTGTGAACACTCGGCCAACACTTGGCTCGACGGGCACCTACTCTAACAATCTCCCACTTTCACTAGAGCCAACTACCCATATGCTTTAAACACATTGATTCGCGATGCTTGTCGAATAATGGTCCAGGTAAAGGCTTAGCTAGTGGATCAACAACATTGTCTGCGGAGCCGACTATGTCAATAGACACTTCTTCCTCTTTCCACAATCTCTCCGAGGATGTGGTACTTACTCAATACATGTTTAGACTTCTGATGAGACCTTGGCTCCTTTGCTTGAGCTAAAGCTCCCGTGTTGTCACACAACACCGGGAGAGGAGAAACTCCATTAGGAATGACGTCCAACTCTTGGACGAAATTCCTTATCCAAACAGCCTCCCTTGTTGCATCTGATGCAACAATGTATTCGGCCTCTGTGCTGGAATCCGCAGTATTGTCTTTCTTGGAACTCTTCCAAGAGACAGCAGAACCATTGAGCATGAATACAAACCCAGAGGTTGACTTCGAGTCATCGATATCACTTTGGAAGCTAGAGTCGGTATAGCCTTCCAATTTTAGTTCTCCACCCTATAGACCAAGAACAATTTATTGGTCCTTCTCAACTATTTGAGGATGTCTTTCACAGCTTTCAGGTGTGGAAGACCAGGGTTCGATTGATATCTACTCACTACACTTAGTGCGAAAACCACGTCAGGACGTGTAGATATCATCACATACATGATGCTACCAATCGCAGATGCATAAGGAATGCTTTGTCATCGCCGCTATCTCTGCATCAGTCTTGAAAGACAGACTTGGATAGGGACACGCAATGACACATTGGTAGATGTCCTCTCTTGGACTTATCCATCGAGCACCGCTTCACGATGGTATCAATGTATGTGGACTGGGTGAGACCAAGCAATTTTTTCGATCTATCTCTATAGATCTGTATCCCAATACAAAAGATGCTTCACCCAAATCCTGCATCGAGAACTTACTCGCTAACCATATCTTAGTTGATTGCAACATTCCTACATCATTCCCAATGAGTAGAATGTCATCAACATAAAGCACCAGGAATGTCACAACACTCCCACTGACCTTCTTATACACACAGGGTTCCTCAGGATTCTTAGTAAATCAAACTCTTTGATTGTACTAGCGAATCTAAGGTTCCATATTTTCCATGGATATTTATTTGTTAATATTAGTATAGTGGTTGATCAAGATTAGAAGATGGTGGCCATGATGATTATGAAGATCGAAGACATGTAAATATTTGAAGCTAATATAATAGTTGCATTTGCATCCCATGCATTTCCCTTGGATTGGACCTAGGCCCGTGTTTAGCTCACACGGGCCGTTAGTATTGGGGCGATTGATCATCCTTGTTTTGTTTACTGTTTATAATATATGCATGATATGTTATAAATAATGAGTATGTGTGTAATGCCCGAGAATTTGATTACCGTAATCTGAAATGATTTGGGTATATTTATTGTAATCTGAGATTAATCTGAAATGATTTATTGATATATCAAGGTAATTATAGACGGAACGGAGTAGACCAGAAAAGGTGAGAAAAGACGCGAAATATATGTACAAGGATGTGTACTTGCACACATGCGCGACGAGATGCGCGAGTCATGCGCGGATTGGGCAGAAGACCCCGCGCATATGCGCGGCGTGTGGGCGCGTATATGCACGAGGTGTCCAGTAGCCTAAGGGAGTGCTCGGGGCATATGCGCGACGTGAACGGCGCATATGCGCGAGCAGGGCAGTGAGTCCGGCGCACATGCGCGACGGAAGGCGCGCATCTACACGAAAGATGCCGAGACACACGCGCCGAGAAACTGTGTCTCGTGCATATGCGCCGAAAGAAGTCGCGCATATGCGCGAGACGTGCTGCACGTAGAAGCAGCCACCTAGCCTTCACATGCATGATATATATAACAAAATCGAAAATGTAGCATTCAGAATTCAGAAAATCGAAATAAGCCGAGGAAAGTTTGCCAAAAATCCTTACGCCTTTTGTGAGAAATCCGTCTATCTGATTTTGAATCTGACCGCGGTACCGTGTTCCTATCGACGTAGGCTACAACTGGACATAAGTTTTGCTACGTTTTGATATATTCTAAAATTATGGTATTGTCAGAATCTGATATGATTCATATATGATGTTCTTGGCATGTTAGACATCGTATAATCGAAACCGGACTGAGGAACAGATACCATATGAAATTGTTATGATTTTTTTAGTTAAGTTGAATAAGAATTGATATCCAGATTGAGTGATTATCGAGTATAAGACGTTAGAATTGATATCTGACTGATATGGTATTGCTGGATATATTGAGATTATGATGTTATGCCGTTGAAACAGAATTTGATTAGATTCTGATTATATCCAGTATTGATTGAGTGGTGTATTGATATTGTACCCTCGATATTGTGATTGTCAGATTGAGTATTGACAGGCTTTGAGTTCGAGACTTCGACAGAGTCAGAATATCAGAAAGAAAGGTATAAATTAATGTTGAGTTGAGATTGCACAACTCGAGTGAGGTTTGACTCGAGTTTCCCTAAATCACATACTTAGTTTATTACATTGATTTTTGTAATTGATGAGATTGATGTTTGTGTCTATTGATTTATAGCCACTGCATGTATTGACTACTGAGTCGTTGAGTCATAGGCTGATTCGCCTAGTCACCGGCTGATTCTTCTGGTTATTGACTGATTCGTCTTATTATTGGCTGATTCGTCTAGTTATTGACTGATTCGTCTAAAATTTGGCTGATTCGCTTAATTACTGGCTGATTCGTCTAGTTATTGGCTGATTCGCTTAATTCTTGACTGATTCGTCAATTCTGCGGATGTTTCGCCAGACACTGGATATATTAATTATATTGATGCCGTTTAGGGATTGATTCATTCCTATCGACTGAGATTCAATATAATTATCAATATCCAGACATCTGGATCCCTAGGATAAAGTTGAGTCGAGTCTGAGACGACGCGTTGTTTGAGTCGAGTTTGAGTCTGAGCGTGATTCATTGCTTGATATTGAGTTATGTTTCTGATTTGATACATGTTATGAAGATTTGTTATTATGCTTTTATATATGTTTTTATATGATTGCATGTATACATTGTTTATACTGGGATGTATTTCTCACCGGAGTTATCCAGCTGTTGTCTTGTTTTGTATGTGTGCATGACAACAGGTGGGGCTGGATCAGGGTCAAGAAGATGATGAGAGAAGACAGTTAGCGTGGAGATCCGGACTTAGGAGTAGATCTGTTATATCACCTGAGGTGTCGTGAAGAAACAGTAGTTATTATGATTTATTGTTGTACAGGACTTGTACTTAGATCTGAGTAGTGATCTTGTAAATGAAATAGACCTTATTTCATATGCTGCGTACTCTTGTATTTTAAAAAAAAATTGGACCCTGTTTATTTTAATTGACTAATTATTCCCATAAAGTGATTAAGAATTGAATTAAGTTCGGGTCCCCACAATGTGCGTAATTATTATGATAATAACAAAGTTGCATGAATCCGGCAAACATACGATCAAACATGGCGAGCTTTTAAATAAAATTAATGATGAGACCTTTAAAAATTAAAAAGCCCTAATTTTGAATAAGATTCAAAATTAATATCAAGCCCGAAAAGGGGAATTATAAATTTGTTTATAATTTCCATGTCTTCTATCGACAATGGGTGCATGATGAACGCTACCCGTACTCTGGGCTCGGCTCATATTATTAGGGGGCCCTGGGTGCCGGAAAGCTATGACATCCATTGACATGGTGATGTGAACTACGTGGAACTCCCATGATTTTGGCTCATATTATTGGGGGAAGTCATGGCGACCGTCCATTAAGGTTCAACATCGATGGGTAAGGCTTGACACGTGAAGATGAACGACGTCATATTATTGGGTCCTAATCAAACGTGAGACAAAAGTTTACGTAGAGGGTTGCATTGTGATGCAATTGGAAACTACCTTTTAGGAACTGTGATTGGCTGATATTATTCGGGATCATAATTCGCTAATTGGACCTCACGTACCTACTGAGGAAAGCAGTTTCCCGTTTTCACTAGAGGGTAGTGAAAATGTCAAAACAGTGAGAGCGAAAAATTTATAAAGTTAAAGTCCAAACTTTATATCTTATTAAATATTTTAAAATAGTCATTAACATTTATCTGTTTTACTTTTCATTACAAAATTTTGACAATGTCTAAGATTCGCAACCCGCTATCCGCTATACTCGAAAAACATGTGTTAACCGGACCTAACTATCTCACTTGGCTAAGAAATCTGAAAATCGTCCTAAACTCGAAAAAGATTGCATATACACTGACTGAGTCGCCCCCTGCTGAGGCTCCGACTAGCTGCACTCCTGAGGAATTGCAGACCTACAAGGATTGGTGTGACCATGACTTGAAGGCTAGGTGTTATATGCAGACTTCTATGAATGATGAGCTGCAGAGGCGTTTTGAGGATGCAAAGAATGCTGCTGACATTCATATGCACCTCAAGGAGCTCTTTGGTGAGCAGACTCGGCCTCTTAGGTATGCTACCGTCAAGGAGCTGATCACTATGCGCATGCGAGATGGGGCCTCGGTCCATGAGCATGGCTTGAAGATGATTGGGCTCGTGGACAAGCTCGTTGGCATGGATCTGATCTTGCCTTCGGAGTTGACCACCGACGTGTTGCTCTTATCGCTGCCTAGATCATTTGATCCTTTTGTGGTGAACTTCAATATGAACAAGATGGAGCCGACCCTTGAGGAGTTGGTGAACATGCTTGTGACCTTTGAGTCCACCATCAAGAAAGAGAAGTCTGTTCTTTTTGTGGGTTCTTCATCTGGTACGAAGACCGGTCCACCTGGGAAAGGAAAGAAACGTTCTTTCCAACGTCCCAAGAAGAGAGTGCCCTTGAAGAGGCAGACTCCGGGTCGGTCCCGTAGTGGTAGCCACACCAGTGAAGGCTGGCAAGAATGTTGACATCTGTCATCACTACAAGAAGCCTGGACATTGGAGGCGTAACTGCAGGGAATATCTTGCCCAGAAGAGTTCTGGAAACGGTATGTTCTATATCGAAGTAAACATTTCAATTAACTCTACTTCTTGGGTATTGGATACCGGCTATGGCTCACATCTCTGTAATGATTTGCTGGTGATGGGAAGAAGTAGGAGGCTCAGGGAAGGTGAGACCTTCTTGAGGATGGGCAATGGGGCAAGGGTTGCTGCCAAAGCTGTTGGAGATGTTACTTTACTTTTGGACAATGATTTTAAGTTAATGTTAAGAGACGTTTTATTTTTACCTGAGTTAGTGAAAAACATTATTTCCATTTCTATGTTAGACAAAGATGGATTTTCTTGTTTATTTAGCAAAGGTGTTTGCAACATTTACAAGAATGAATGTTTAGTTGGTACCGGAGAACTTGAAAACGATCTCTATAACTTAAAATTGAAATATATTCCACTAAACAATGTCCAAGCGATAACAACAACAAACAAACGCAAACAAGATACTCTTAATATGGCACAATTATGGCATGCTCAATTAGGACATATTTCCCTAAGAAGGATGAACAAGCTACTGGGAGTTGGCATGTTTGATATTTCTGATATTAATGCTCTCACGACTTGTGAATCCTGTCTAAAAGGAAAGATGACCAAAATTCCCTTTAAGGGCCATGTAGAGCGAGCCAAAGGGTTATTGGATTTGATCCATACCAATGTGTGCGGTCCGCTTTGCATCACCACTAAGCGTGAACATGCGTACTTCATCACCTTTACCGATGACTTTTTGAGGTATGGGTATGTGTATTTGATGAAATACAAGTCTGAAGCCTTTGAAAGGTTCAAAGAATTCAGAAGTGAAGTAGAGAAGCAATTGGGAAGAAGCATCAAGACACTTCGATCGGATCGAGTTGGTGAGTACTTGAGTGCCGAGTTCCAAGAGTATCTTAGAGAGAATGAGATTCTCTCACAGTGGACTCCGCCCGCTACACCACAGTTAAATGGTGTTTCGGAGCGTCGTAATCGGACTTTGATGGACATGGTTCGGTCTATGATGGGGTTCACGGAGTTGCCGCCATCCTTTTGGGGATATGCACTTGAGACAGCGGCAATGTTGTTGAACAATGTCCATACAAAGGCAGTTGACAAGACACCATATGAGATATAGATGGGTAAGCCAGCCTAATATTCTTATCTTAGAATATGGGGGTGCCCTGCTTATGTGAAGCAGGTAGTGGGAGATAAATTGGATAGTCGATCCATTTTATGTTACTTTGTGGGATATCCAAAGAATTCGGTTGGATACTACTTCTATCATCCCCAAGAAACAAAGGTGTTTGTTTATAGGAATGCAACCTTTTTGGAAAAAGAATTTCTATTAGATAGAAAAGGCGAGATGATGGAACTTGAAGAGGTTCGAGAGACACACACCATTATAGAACCCACACCCAAAGAGCCAAGAGAGGAGATACAAGCTCCTAGAAGATCCGAGAGAGTCTCGAGACCACCTATGAGGTATGGTCTGCTTCTTGAAGAGGGCCATGATGAGCCTAACCTTGAATGTGATCCAAGGACCTTCAAGGAAGCATTATCTGATTCCGTTTCATCCAAGTGGCTTGAAGCGATGGAATCTGAGATGAATTCCATGCATTCGAACCAAGTGTGGAATCTCGTGGATCCACCTGAGGGAATTGTTCCCATAGGGTGTAAATGGATTTACAAGAGGAAACTTGGGGCGGATGAGAAGGTATTGACCTTCAAGGCGCGATTGGTGGCAAAAGGATATACTCAAAGACAAGGAGTTGACTTTGAGGAAACCTTTTCCCAGTCGCAATGTTCAAGTCCATAAGGATTTTGCTAGCCATAGCTGCATGGTATGACTATGAGATATGGCAGATGGATGTTAAGACAGCCTTTCTTAATGGGGATATTAAGGAAGAAATTTACATGTCTCAACCTGAGGGGTTCACATCTGTCAGAAGTGAGCATGTGGTATGCAAACTTCAGAGATCTATTTATTGTCTAAAGTAGGCATCTAGGAGTTGGACCTCAAATTTGATAGTACAATTAAAGAGTTTGGTTTTGCTAAGAATCCTGAGGAATCCTATGTGTATAAGAAGGTCAGTGGGAGTGCTGTGACATTCCTGATGTTGTATGTTGATGACATTCTACTCATTGGGAATGATGTAGGAATGTTGCAATCAACTAAGATATGGTTAGCAAGTAAGTTCTCGATGCAGGACTTGGGTGAAGCATCTTTTGTATTAGGAATACAGATCTATAGAGATAGATCAAAAAGATTGCTTGGCCTCACCCAGTCCACATACATTGATACCATTGTGAAACGGTTCTCGTTGGATGAGTCCAAGAGAGGACATCTACGAATGTTTCATGGCGTGTCCCTATCCAAGTCTATGTCTCCCAAGACTGATGCAGAGATAGCGGCGATGACAAGCATTCCTTATGCATCTGCGATTGGTAGCATCATGTATGGGATGATATCTACACGTCCTATCGTGGCTTTTGCACTAAGTGTAGTGAGTAGATATCAATCTAACCCTGGTCTTCCACACTGGAAAGCTGTGAAAGACATCTTCAAGTATTTGAGAAGGACCAATAAGTTGTTCCTGGTCTATAGGGGTGGAGAACTGAAATTGGAAGGCTATACAGACTCTAGCTTCCAAAGCGATATCGATGACTCGAAGTCAACCTCTGGATTCGTATTCTTGCTCAATGGTGGTGCTGTCTCTTGGAAAAGTTCCAAGCAAGACATCACTATGGATTCCACCACTGAGGCCAAATACATTGCTGCATCGGCTGCAGCAAAGGAGGCTGTTTGGATTAGGAAATTCGTCCAAGAGTTGGGCGTCATTCCTAATGAAGTTGCTCCTATCCCGGTGATGTGTGACAACACGGGAGCCATAGCTCAGGCGAAGGAGCCAAGGTCTCATCAGAAGTCCAAACATATACTGAGAAAGTACCACATGCTCCGAGAGATCGTGGAAAGAGGAGATGTCACGATTGACAAAGTCGGCTCCGCAGATAATGTTGCTGATCCGCTAACTAAGTATTTACCTGGACCATTATTCGAGAAGCATCGCAAATCGATGGGTTTAAAGCATATGGGTAGTTGGCTCTAGTGCAAGTGGGAGATTGTTAGAGTAGGTGCACGTCGAGCCAAGTGTTGGCCGAGTGTTCACAATGAAACTCTATGTATAAACGATCTTTATTTTAATAATATTTGAATTTATTGTTTTGGCACTTCTTTATCTGTATACCCATGCTAGTTGCATAGATAAAGCCCTTGAATATACAAATAGTAGAAAGAATATGAGATGCTCATATGATGAGTATCATGAAACTCATATTTGTAATACTGTATATTCTAAACGGTTCCTAGAGATTCAGCCGCCACTAAGAAGGATATAGGCCGCTAGAGCTCGAGACTAGTATCTGCGATGTGAGTACCATGTTTCATTGGTAGGGGACATTGTGATGTCCGAGCATGCAGATAGGTGCTCCTAGTAGAGTGCACTGAACAATCCTCTATAAAGGACTTTCCAAGTGGTTCTCACTTATCGAGTGGAAACGTCCTAGTTTATGGTTGTACACCATTAGTCCTTATGACCCGGGACAACATTGAGACTCTATGTGCTAGAATTACACTTTGACTTGTTTACCGACTCTCGAGGGGTCATCAAGTGGCAAGGTTGTGTGTTTTGTCGAAACATATAGGAGTCAATGCATTGTAGTCGGGGATTCACCGCTTACCTTCGGGTATGGATATCCTATGTGTTCTCATGTGTATGTAGGTTGAAATCTCTGGCCAGAGTATGGTGGTAATTATGAAAGGGGTTTCATAGATTACATCATCGATGCAACTACAACATGACACATAGTATCGATTCATTGACAACTCTCGATAAACCAATGGTTGTCGAATCGGTCGGGATATATGAGTTGAAGAACCGTACTGTACGCTAACCATAATTGAATGGTTCTTGCAGGCACTATCATTTGATACCTAGGGAATCATGTAAGCGATGCAGCTAGGCGTTTAACATGGTTGGTTGGGTACTATCAGACTTGAGTTCTGACATTCTTGTTATCAAGGAGTTGATAAATAAGAATGGAGCAATTGGGTTATGCTCATATATGGACATGTTTATGTTAGAGTAGGTGCCCGTCGAGCCAAGTGTTGGCCGAGGGTTCATGATTAAACTCTATGTATAAACAGTCTTTTTTTTAATAATATTTGAAATTATTTTTTTGGCAAATCTTTATCTGTATACCCATGCTAGTTGCATAGATAAAGGCCTTGAATATACTAATAGTAGAAAGAATATGAGATGCTCATATGATGAGTATCATGAAACTCATATTTGTAATACTGTATATTCTAAACGGTTCCAAGTCGATTCAGCCGTCACTAAGAAGGATATAGGCCGCTCGAGTTAGAGACTAGTATCTGCGATGTAAGTACCATGTTTCATTGGTCGGGGACATTGTGATGTCCGAACCTGCAGATAGGTGCTCCTTGTAGAGAGTGCAGTGAACAACCCTCCATAAAAAGACTTTCCAAGTGGTTCTCACTCATCGATTGGAAAAGTCCTAGTTTATGGTTGTACACCATTAGTCCTTATGACCCGGGACAACATTGAGACTCTATGTGCTAGAATTACACTTTGACTTGTTTACCGACTCTCGAGGGGTCATCAGGTGGCAAGGTTGGGTGTTCTTTCATAACATATAGGAGTCGATGCATTGTAGTCGGGGATTCACCGCTTACCTTCGGGTATGGATATCCTATGTGTTATCATGTGTATGTAGGTTGAAATCTCTGATCAGAGTTTGGTGGTAATTATGAAAGTGGTTTCATAGATTACACCATCGATGCAACTACGACATGACACATAGTATCGATTGATTGACAACTCTCGATAAACCAATGGTTGTCGAATCGGTCGGGATATATGAGTTGAAGGGACCGTATTGTACGCTAACCATAATTGAATGGTTTTTGCAGGCACTATCATTTGATACCTAGGGAATCATGTAAGCGATGCTGCTAGGCGTTTAACATGATTGGTTGGGTACTATCAGACTTGAGTTCTGACGTTCTTGTTATCAAGGAGTTGATAAGTAAGAATGGAGCAATTGGGGTATGCTCATATAAGGACATGTTTAGTCCGAATCACATTGAGATGTGAACCCACGGCTAGTTGTATCAATGAACCATTGAGGGACACACAAGTACTAGCTTTCTAGATCCCGTTGAGAAGTAAAAATAGTTCAATGTGTTGAACGGCTTATAAATGAGTTTATAAGCGTAGAGAAAAATAGAAATATGAGTTCTATGAGAGAAATATAATTTTAATTTATGAATGTGTTCCTAAATTAAAAATAGGCCAAGTTAATAATGTATTTGAAAATTGTGATTTTCATAAACATTATTATGGACTAAATTAAATTAATTCAAGTGTTGAATTAATTAAACACTAGTGGGCCTAGTAGAGTCCAAATAATTAAATTAATTCAAGTGTTGAATTAATTAAATAATATTGGGCCTTGTAGAGCCCAATTGGAAATAATTATATAACTAGTGGGCTTGAGTAAAATCAAGTAAAGTCTAATTGGACTCAAATGGGTTTAAGACAATTTAAATAAAAGTCCATGGGCCCTTTGTAAATGTTACAAGCCCACTAGGGTTTGCATGCTTGAGAGGTGAGGGGTTGTAGAATACTTTTGAATAAAATATTGCATGGCATGCAAGACAACTTTTCCCACTACCAAGACAACTCTCCCCTCCCTCATTCTAACCTTTGTTGGCCGAAATATTGAACCTTTTTCTCTCCATTTTTCTTCAATTTTGGTTGAGGAATTCTTACACTTCTCGTTGAAAAATCCTCAAATTTTTCTAGGGCAGAATTTGAGAGGATCTACCTAGTTGGTGGTGAGCCTTATTTTGAAGGAAAGAGGAGAGCTTGTAGATTGCCATTCCTTTCAAGAGCTAAAGTGTTTATGTAATGCCCGGTTACTCGTACAAATGATTATAACGTGTTTATGTCGTTTAGTTTGTAGTTAATTACCTCATTAGATTTCACGTGATGAATGAAGTATCAATATTGAGATTGAACATGACTCTTATATTGTTCATGGTGTATTGAGAATGAATATATGTCAAAATAGTGATAGTAAGATGTGTACATAGAAATAGTGTAATGGAAGTTGTGGGAAATGAGATGTAAATATGGTAGTTCGTACGGGTTTTAGCATAATGATTTGAATATAGATCCAAATTGAGTGAGGCCATAACCATTAGAAAGCTAAGATATAATGCTACAACTTTCAAGTTTTGAGTTTTGTCCAAATCATTGTGGAAGACAAGCCAAAAGCGCCCCGAAGTGTGTCGTGTATACCGTCATTCCTTCACTGACACATGTTAGGAGAATGGGCATAACTTTTTACTCAGACCTCCAAATGACCTGAAATTTGGGGAGCTTAAAGCCAAGACTTAGGGCTACAACTTTGTAGTTTACGACGTTTCCAGATTATGAAGGGAAGTGCCGTTTCTGGAGCGATTTCTGATGAATCAGTGTGCAGAGCCGAAACTGGCTCGCCCTAGCGGTCAAAAATGTCCGCCCTAGCGAGCCTGTGCAGAAATAAAATGTATAGGGCCGAAACTTGCTCGCCCTAGCGGTCAAAATTGTCCGCCCTAGCGAACCTGTGCAGAAATAAAATGTGTAGGACCGAGATTTACTCGCCCTAGCGGTAAAAAGCGTCCGCCCTAGCGAACCTGCTGTATAAAAAGATAAGTATCGACTTTCTAAACCATTTCCATCAGCTTCCTTCCTTTCTTCTTCAGCAAAACACGAAATAAATCAAGAAAACTTCCTCCCAAAGCTCCCTTCTTCCTTTCCTTCAACATTTTGAAGATAGATCTTAGTTCTCCATCACTAGAACATCATAGAGGCGTAAGTTTTCTTCTTTTTTAGTTATCCTACATGTATAGGAGTGATTTTCAGCTAGTTTATACAATAGTGACTGAATTATTGGTATATTTGACAGTATAGGAGCGTGAAACACCGTCTCAAACCAGTGTTATTAAGCTTGGACGGTAAGTTGGCATGTTCTTGAAGTAATACATGAGTAATATTATGAATTTCAAATGCATCTCATTGTCTATTGATATATGTACATTGTTAGTATGTTTATTGATGAAAACATAGCACCATATTCCATTGTTATGTATTAAATATGTAAGGAACTCATGAATATTGATGATGGGTGCTATGTCATGAACAAGAACATGAACATGAAAGAAAAGGACTGATTTTTACATGATATAGAGCTTGTTGACATCATGGGTGGTTTTAAGTCCACCAAAGCTATTGGCCAATATATGTTCATGGGGCGTGGGGATGCCAAAGGTTGCTCCCTGACGTCCAACACAGTAGTAGCTATATAATAAAGCAAGCACGGCAGTACAGGTCAACTAATGAGGCTCAAGTACAAAAATGAACATTGAATATATGCTACGGTATGACATGTTTTTAAGATTCATTGTTGATCACGACTTGATATGTATGTTCCTTCGATGCATATTGATACGTACAAGTGCCAACTTATTGAGTTTATAAACTCACGTAGCTCATGTATTACAGGATCAGGTAGTGAAGATGCCTAGGATGCCGGTTCGCCAATGGATGCTAGTGACGTGCCCTACCTCGACAAGAACCGGGACTTCTTATTGTATAGCTTCCGCATATGTACTGTAGTAAATTTTATATGAGGGTTTGAAACAAGTTCCATGTTATGAATGATGATACAAAGTGTGTTTTTATATGAGAATATGCTTGAGGTTGTTGCTTGAGTTGAGTTTTTGTCTTATACAAAATATAGGGACATCATGCCAAAATTTTATAAACCGTCAAAGTGATGCCTCTTGTTTGATTCAAACCTTATTTTGATTATGGTAATCATGCTAAGTATAGAGTAAGGGTGTGACATTTTTATGGTATCAGAGCCCACGGTTCTTCGACAGGGAAGACACTGCACTTCATCCACACATGGGGAACTCGGCAAGTAAGTATCTTTGTGTCCCATAGTTTATGCTAAGTTATGTGTCTATGTATCCTACATGTAGGTTAAGATAAGCGACGATGCCACCAAAACGTAAAGTACATGAAGGAGAGTCATCTAAGGGCAAGGCCCCAGCAGTCGAAGGTGAGGGCAGTGCGCCACGACCGATAGATGACTTCGCGTAATTACTCCAACAACAAGCAAAAGTCCATGGTGAACAAATCCAGCAGCTACTGGAGATGCAACAGACTACTCATGAACAAGCACAAGCTCAAGCCATAGTACACAGACATGTGCCTGTTCAAACAGACGTATATGATCGGTTTCGACGTTTGAATCCTCCGGAATTCATGGGAAGCACCGATCCAGCAGTAGCAGAAGAGTGGATTAAGTCATTGGAGTCCATCTTCTCCTACCTTCATATGGAAGAGGTTGACAAAGTGACTTGTGTCGTCTTTTTATTAACAAAACATGCAAGAATTTGGTGGGAGAGTTCAAGGGTCGCATTACCGGTTGGACCATTGACATGGGAAACTTTCAAAACCGTGTTTTACAACAAGTATTTCAGTAAAGACGTACGAGCTAAGAAAGCCAGCGACTTCCTTAACCTGAAGCAAGGAACTATGGCAATGACAGAATACATACAACAATTTGAGGCCGGAGTCCAATATGTACCATATATTGCACAAGATGACACCAGTAAGGGCGAACACTTCATGCGAGGACTTCGCTCGGAAATTAAAAGAGATGTACGAATGTCGAAAGTTGCTACGTAGGGGGAGATAGTAGAAAGATCACTTATGGCAGAACAAGATGAACATGACATTGACAGGGACAGGCAACAACAAAGGCAGCAGTACTTTCAGAAGAGCCAAGGAACAGGACAAGGCAAAAAGACTGATAGCAGGGGTACTAGACCAGAGGAACCCCGTGGCAAGGGTCCCCCTCCACGTAAAGAACAGGACAGACCACCTTGTCCTAAATGTGGAAAACTCCATGGCGGGGAATGTATGCAAGGTTCTAATGTCTGTTATCGTTGCAAAAAGCCAGGGCATCTCGCCAAGAATTGTCCAGGAAGTTCTGAGAAAGTACAGGGACGCCTTTTCTCCATGACCAAGGAAGAAGTGGGTGCGGATACGTCGATGATCACCGGTATGTTCTTGATTTCTGGTATTACTGCTATTGTTTTACTAGATTCAGGAGCCACGCATTCTTTTATTTCGGAATCGTTTGTAAAGAGACTGGGCATTACATCAAGTACTACAGAGACACAACTCGCCATAGCCTTACCTTCCGGGCAAGAATTACAGATGAACCAAATTGTGCGAGGGTGTCCACTTTATGTCCAAGGATATCAGATGTATGCTGACTTGACAGTTCTTAGGATGACTGATTTTGATGTGATATTGGGAATGGATTGGCTCTCGAAGTACAGAGTTACTATTGACTGTGGCTTAAAGATGATCAAGTTTGCGCCAGTAGGAGCTGAACCATTCACAGTATCAAGTGCAGGTACATCCTTACCTCTACGGATAATCTCTTGTATGAAGGCTTGTAAATTATTACAGAAGGGGTGTCAAGGATATTTAGCATCTGTTTTAGTTATTGATCCACCAGTTCGTGAATTAAAAGATACAGATGTTGTTTGTGAGTTTCCAGAAGTATTTCATGATGATGTAACAGGCTTACCCCCAGATAGAGAGATCGAATTTGTAATTGATGTTGTGGCAGGAACTCATCCGATCTCAAAAGCTCCTTATCGATTAGCTCCTACAGAAATGAAAGAACTGAAAGAACAGTTACAGGAGTTGCATGATAAAGGGTTTATTAGACCGAGCTTTTCACCGTGGGGTGCACCTGTTTTGTTTGTGAAGAAGAAAGACGGTACCCTTCGTCTATGCATTGATTATCGGGAGTTGAACAAAGTGACAATCAAAAATAAGTATCCACTCCCCAGAATTGATGATTTGTTTGATCAATTACAAGGAGCTGCCATCTTTTCGAAGATTGATTTACGATCAGGCTATCATCAATTAAAAGTGAAGTCAGATGATATTTCTAAGACTGCCTTCCGAACCAGGTACGGGCATTATGAATTTCTTGTAATGCCATTTGGACTAACGAATGCACCAGCTGCATTTATGGATCTAATGAACAGAATTTTCAAGCCAATCTTAGACAAGTTCGTGATTGTGTTTATAGATGATATTCTCGTCTACTCACGAACTGTAGAGGAGCATCGAGAACATTTGCAATTAATTTTGCAGACTTTGAAGGATAAACAATTATATGCCAAATGGAAGAAATGTGAATTTTGGCTTGAACAAGTATCATTCTTGGGTCATATTATCTCAAAAGAAGGCATATCAGTGGATCCAAGTAAGATTGAAGCTGTTAATAACTGGCTACGACCTACCACTGTTACCGAGGTACGTAGTTTTCTGGGGCTAGCTGGTTATTACCGTCGGTTTATAGCGGGATTTTCTAAGATAGCATTGCCTTTGACTGCTCTAACTCGAAAGAATGTAAAATTTGTATGGGACGAAGCATGTGATCGCAGTTTCCAAGAGTTAAAGGCAAAATTGACTTCAGCACCGGTCCTTGCTATTCCAGAAGGTTCAGGAGATTTTGTGGTGTACAGTGATGCTTCGAAACAAGGTTTAGGAGCAGTCTTGATGCAACACGGGAAGGTGATTGCTTATGCCTCTAGGCAATTGAAAGAATATGAAAAGAACTATCTCACACATGATTTAGAACTGGCAGCAGTGGTATTTGCATTGAAAATATGGCGACATTATCTGTATGGAGAACGGTGTGAAATTTACACGGACCACAAGAGTCTGAAATACTTATTCACGCAAAAAGAACTGAATATGAGACAACGACGTTGGTTGGAATTGGTGAAGGATTACGATTGTGTTATTAATTATCATCCAGGCAAAGCCAATGTTGTTGCAGATGCGCTAAGTCGAAAGTCCAGTTCTCTTGCTGCAATGCAAGTACAAGAACAAATTTTATGGTATTTGCAGAACTTGAAGCTTGATGTTATTCCAAAGGGATCTACAATCAAATTATCATCTCTCATAGTTTGACCAACACTTGCAGACAGGATCAAGGTCGAACAAGATACAGATACTGAATTACAGCAATTGAGACAGCGAGATGAAGATAAAGGACATTCAAACTTTGAATTGAATGGGGAAGGAATATGGACATATCGAGGGAGACTGTGTGTACCAAAACAAGGAACGACCAAAACCGACATTCTTATTGATGCTCATGCTACTCCCTATTCGATCCATCCAGGAGGCACGAAAATGTACAAGGATTTGAAACCATTATTTTGGTGGCCAGGTATGAAAAAGGACATTGCTCAATTTGTTGCACAATGTCTAACTTGTCAACAGGTCAAGGCTGAACATCAAAGACCAGCAGGACTTCTGAAACCGCTACCCATTCCTGAGTGGAAATGGGAACACATCACGATGGATTTCATTCTTGGTTTGCCAAGAACTCAAAGAGGGTTCAATGCTATATGGGTTATTGTGGATCGACTTACAAAATCAGCTCACTTTTTTCCGGTGAAGACCACATACACGATGAATCAATATGCTAAAGAATACATCAAGGAGATAGTGAGGCTTCATGGCATACCAGTGTCCATTGTATCTGATAGAGATCCAAAATTTACATCAGCATTTTGGAAGAGTTTGCATCATGCTATGGGAACTCGATTGTCATTCAGCACAACATTCCACCCTCAAACTGATGGACAATCAGAACGAGTGAATCAGATCTTAGAAGATATGTTGAGGGCCTGTACTATTGACTTCCCAGGCAGTTGGGACAGTAAACTACCGTTGGCTGAGTTTACATATAATAATAGCTATCAGTCAAGCATTGGAATTGCACCATATACTGCATTATATGGTAGAAAATGTCGATCTCCAGTACATTGGGATGAAATAGGAGAAAGGAAATTATTAGGCCCTGAATTGGTACAACAGACAACTGAATTAGTAACCAAGATCAGAGAAAGAATGCACTCTGCCCAGAGTCGACAGAAAAGCTATGCTGATGTGCGACGTTGTCGATTGGAATTTCAGGTTGGTGACCATGTATTTGTAAAGATATCACCGCTGAAGGGCATTTTGCGTTTTGGTAAGAAGGGAAAATTGAGTCCAAGATATATCGGTCCATTTGAAATCTTGGAAAGGATAGGAGACAGGGCATACCGAGTTGCTTTACCACCGAACTTATCAAATGTTCATAACGTTTTTCATGTTTCCTTGCTACGAAAGTATTTGGCCAATCCTTCTCACGTTCTTCATTACGAACCATTGGAGCTTGCATCGAATCTCTCGTATGAAGAACGGCCGGTCCAAATCCTCGATAGGAAATCAAAAGTGTTACGAGGCAAGGAAATACCCTTGGTGAAACTGTTATGGCGAAATCATGCAATAGAAGAAGCAACTTGGGAACGAGAAGACGAGATTCAACAGAGATATCCTGAACTATATGGTACGTCAAATTTTGAGGACGAAATTATTTGAAGGAGGGGAGAATTGTAATGCCCGGTTACTCGTATAAATGATTAGTAATACGTTTATGTCATTATTAGATAGCTAATTAGCTCATTATGTTTTACATATTGATTGATGTATTGATATTGAGATTGAACATGACTTTTATATTGTTTATGGTGCATTGAGAATGAATATGTGTTAAAATAGTGATAGTAAGAGGTGTACATAGAAATAGTGTAATAGAAGTTGTAGGAAATGAGATGTAGATATGGTAGTTCGTACGGGTTTTAGCATAATGATTTGAATATTGATCCAAATTGAGTGAGGCCATAACCATTAGAAAGCTAAGATATAATGCTACAACTTTCAAGTTTTGAGTTTTGTCCAAATCATTGTGGAAGACAAGCCAAAAGCGCCCCGAAGTGTGTCGTGTATACCGTCATTCCTTCACTGACACATGTTAGGAGAATGGGCATAACTTTTTACTCAGACCTCCAAATGACCTGAAATTTGGGGAGCTTAAAGACAAGACTTAGGGCTACAACTTTGTAGTTTACGACGCTTCCAGATTCTGAAGGGAAGTGCCGTTTCTGGAGCGATTTCTGATGAATCAGTGTGCAGAGCCGAAACTTGCTCGCCCTAGCGGTCAAAAATTTCCGCCCTAGCGAGCCTGTGCAGAAATAAAATGTATAGGACCGAGATTTACTCGCCCTAGCGGTAAAAAGCGTCCGCCCTAGCGAACCTGCTGTATAAAAAGATAAGTATCGACTTTCTAAACCATTTCCATCAGCTTCCTTCCTCTTCTTCAGCAAAACACGAAATAAATCAAGAAAACTTCCTCCCAAAGCTCCCTTCTTCCTTTCCTTCAACATTTTGAAGATAGATCTTAGTTCTCCATCACTAGAACATCATAGAGGCGTAAGTTTTCTTCTTTTTTAGTTATCCTACATGTATAGGAGTGATTTTCAGCTAGTTTATACAATAGTGACTGAATTATTGGTATATTTGACAGTATAGGAGCGTGAAACACCGTCTCAAACCAGTGTTATTAAGCTTGGACGGTAAGTTGGCATGTTCTTGAAGTAATACATGAGTAATATTATGAATTTCAAATGCATCTCATTGTCTATTGATATATGTACATTGTTAGTATGTTTATTGATGAAAACATAGCACCATATTCCATTGTTATGTATTAAATATGTAAGGAACTCATGAATATTGATGATGGGTGCTATGTCATGAACAAGAACATGAACATGAAAGAAAAGGACTGATTTTTACATGATATAGAGCTTGTTGACATCATGGGTGGTTTTAAGTCCACCAAAGCTATTGGCCAATATATGTTCATGGGGCGTGGGGATGCCAAAGGTTGCTCCCTGACGTCCAACACAGTAGTAGCTATATAATAAAGCAAGCACGGTAGTACAGGTCAACTAATGAGGCTCAAGTACAAAAATGAACATTGAATATATGCTACGGTATGACATGTTTTTAAGATTCATTGTTGATCACGACTTGATATGTATGTTCCTTCGATGCATATTGATACGTACAAGTGCCAACTTATTGAGTTTATAAACTCACGTAGCTCATGTATTACAGGATCAGGTAGTGAAGATGCCTAGGATGCCGGTTCGCCAATGGATGCTAGTGACGTGCCCTACCTCGACAAGAACCGGGACTTCTTATTGTATAGCTTCCGCATATGTACTGTAGTAAATTTTATATGAGGGTTTGAAACAAGTTCCATGTTATGAATGATGATACAAAGTGTGTTTTTATATGAGAATATGCTTGAGGTTGTTGCTTGAGTTGAGTTTTTGGCTTATACAAAATATAGGGACATCATGCCAAAATTTTATAAACCGTCAAAGTGATGCCTCTTGTTTGATTCAAACCTTATTTTGATTATGGTAATCATGCTAAGTATAGAGTAAGGGTGTGACAGTTTACACTTTAGTTGGTGCCATTCATCAACCTCAAGAGGTTGATAGGTTTATTTTCTCAACACCCTATGCATGAAAGTTGAGATTTTTGTATATGCTTACACAACTAGTACATGGTGTTCATTTTTTAAAATTTTATTCCCAAAATTTCGGTTTTCATGAGATGAAAATATTTTTGTTCTTCCGTTGCGATTTTGAACACCTTAACCGATCCCCTTTCAAGTGGTATCATGAGCTAAGGGTACTAGTTTTGTGTAGCTTATACATAATATTATATTGAGGGCGATTTCTAACCGATTGAGAAGAAAATTGGCAACAAAAATCAAGGCGTTTCGGGGCACAATTCGGACAGCAACTTGCTGCCCATTTCGGGCAGCTAGGGCAGCCCGAGGGGCTGCCCGAACAGCACCTTTAAAAATAAAAAAAAAATTTTGTTGCCGGAATCCGGCGACGGCGATGACGACTAGGGTTTCCAAAAGTGTTTTGGATTATCAAAGTGTCATGGGCCTTTAGTTGTTGGGCCATTGGATGGCTAACATATTTGTGAATTTTAAATGGGACAAAATGTTTTTGGTGAAAAATAAGTTTTTGGGCCCTTAAGTTTAAATTACAAAAGTTGCAAATTTTTCTCATAAAATAAATAATTGAAGTTGGACTTTAATTATTTATAGTAAATTGTGATTTATAAGAAATTCGGTTATAAATAAATTAATTGGAAAGTAGACAAAGGTGTTTGTATACTTTGTTAATTTAGTTTATAATCGTGGCGGTTAGTGATTTGTTCAAGATATATAATATTGGATCAATTAATTATTGTGATAATTAATTGATGGTGTATGATATTTGATATTATGCATGAAAGATGATCAAAAACCCAAGCCCAATTTGCTAGGCGTATGCTAGGATATTTTGTGTTGAATGATTGTAATAAATATCAATTTATAAAATGGGCTTGGTTAATGGCCCGTTCCCACCCCCATGAGATGTATCCCTATTTGTCATGGATATTTATTTGTAAATATTAGTATAGTGGATGATCAAGATTGGAAGATGGTTGTGACACCTCGACCCGTTACAATTAAAATACAGCGGAATTTAAAATTTTCACTTGAAGGATGGAAGGATTACAATTTCATAACATAAAATCATTTACAAAATATTTGCAACCAAAATAAATACATGATCATTCAAATGACATAACAAAAAATACAAAATATCATTCATGTGATCATGTCCAAAAAAATGCCATCCCTCCAACTTCGTATGCCTATGACTTCGGGCCACAATCACTGTCCTGGTCCGTCGCTCTTAGCTGCATCACATGAAATAACTGAAATGAGTATAAAACTCAGCAAGTGAAACTCTTACATAGCAAAGAACATTGCATACTATGTAAAACATGGCTTTAAAACATTGAATACCATCAATCTATGAATCATAATTAACATAGCAATAACAATAACAATGAGATGGTAGTTCTCTTTTCTCTGGTATGGATTGATATCAATAGTAACTCTGTCTGTGGTGCTCGTATCCCATAGATATAAATCGACAACTCTGAGGGATATAAGCCTATGGTCGTTGATCAACTAATTGCATGCAATCTCTGACTATGTATCTATCAATCCATAAAACATTTGAATTATCTCTCTTTGACATTTATCAAACACTTTGGAAACTATACTCTTTGTATTCCCTTTTCAATACAATAGAGACATACAATGCCTCCAATAGATATACAAGTGAATCAATACATAATTATGAAGCCAATGAAGGGAATAACACATTAAAACCTTTGAAATACAATACATATACATCATGTGAGCACAAGGGATGAAATTCCACTTACAAACCACAAGAACACCTCAATCTAAGCTCTTGATACACCACCTACAACAATGATCCATTAATAACACCATCATCAACTCAATAATCAAGAACTCATGTCAATTAATCCATAAAACCAACATAAACATCAAACCCAAATCATCTCTTCTCCAAAACCATGAAATAATAACACCAAAAGCTAACCTTAGATTCCTAGCACCAAGAAGAACTTCGATCTCAACTCGAATGGCCAACTAAAAGCTTGAATCGAAGATAGGAAGCAAAAGAAATGAGGGAAAACCCTTGCATTCAAGAGAGAAATCGAGAATGGAGAGGAAAGAAAAGGGGAAAAGTGAAGTCAACTCATCCAAAAAGCACTTTAAATCTCGGCCATACCTCTACTGTTCATCACCGCGGGTGTGCTACTCTTGTACCTCGGGTGCGGTAAGCTCACGGCACTCCACCAAAAATTCTGAAATCGACGATCGCGGGTGCGGTCCTGCAATTACCGCGGGTGCGGTCTACACCGCGGGTACGGTACTAACATCACCGCGGGTGCGGTGAATCAACGGTAAAACCCACAAAATCCAACAATTACGACCGCGGGTGCGGTCCTTACACTGAGCGCGGGTGCGGTCTTGTCACGGCCAAGACAAAATCTAAGGCAACTAAAATCGAACCAAAACACTGAAACCACGCAACAACCAACAACTAACAATATCAACCACACCTCAAGACAAAATAATCAGCAATACTATGGCCCATAATCACAACTCTTAACATCACAATTAAACTTAAACTTAATCAATAAATCTATAACATACGAAAACTTAAACCGTACCGTACACCGGGCTCGGCTATTACAATCTCCCCTCCTTAGAGGAATGTCGTCCTCGAAATTGACGTCACTGCACGAACAACTCAGGATACTTCTCTCTCATCTCATCCTCCGGTTCCCACGTAGCCTCTTCGATCAAATGGTTTCTCCAAAGAACTTTAACGATGCTGATCTCTTTGTTCCTCAAAACTTTAACTTTGCGGTCCAGAATCTGAACCGGAATCTCTTGGTACGTCAAATTCGGCGTCAAGTCCAATGCCTCGTGGTGAAGAACATGGGAAGGATTCGCAATATACTTCCTGAGCATCGATACGTGAAAAACATTATGGACTCTGTCAAGATCTGGCGGTAGGGCTAACCTGTAGGCTCGATCACCAACTTTGTCCAATATCTCGAATGGACCAATAAACCTTGGACTCAACTTACCCTTCTTGCCAAATCGCATCACACCCTTGAGAGGTGCTATCTTCAGGAACACGTGATCGCCAACCTCAAACTGCAAAGGTATACGACGAACATCTGCATAACTCTTCTGTCTCGACTGCGCAGCCTTCATCCTCTCACGGATAACAGCAACAACATCGGCCGTCTGTTGGACCAACTCTGGTCCCAACATCTTCCTCTCACCAACCTCATCCCAATACAAGGGAGATCTACACTTCCTGCCATAAAGTGCTTCGTACGGTGCCATCCCAATCGTCGCTTGGTAACTGTTATTGTACGTGAATTCAACAAGAGGCAATTTAGAATCCCAGCTACCAGAATAATCAATAGTACAAGCTCTGAGCATATCCTCAAGAATCTGAATAACTCTCTCTGACTGACCGTCGCTCTGAGGATGATAAGCTGTACTGAACGCTAACCGTGAACCCAAAGCTCTGTGCAAACTCTTCCAAAACTCTGAAGTAAATCTAGGGTCACGATCAGACACGATCGACACAGGGACACCGTGAAGTCTAACAATCTCTGCTGTAAGGCTCGAGATTAATAGTTCTCATTGACACAATACTCGGAATATATGAGTATGCATATATATATAATGAGGAATGTTAAGTGGGATGAGAATAAGAAATACATGGACAAGAGGAGAAAATCTTAAAATTTGGACAGAACAGTTGGCGCATATGCGCGAAGATGAGTGGCGCATATGCGCGACATTTACAGTAGCATTGGCGCATATGCGCGGAAAGAAGCGACGCATATGCGCGACACATCCAGCAGCTGTGGCGCACATGCGCGAGTTTAGTCGCGCATATGCGCGGTCGGTCCAGAAGCATGGGCGCATATGCGCGAGAGTAGTGGCGCATATGCGCGGAGCATCCAGACACATTGGCGCATATGCGCGAGTTGAGTGGCGCATATGCGCGAGGTGTTGAATTGCCGAGACAGTAGGTCTCGCGCACATGCGCGAGTAATGCCGCGCATATGCGCGAGACGTGTAATTTAAAGAACAAGCCATGTGTTCGAACCATGCAGCATATATATATAAGTTGGCCTCAATTCTTCATTCAGCAACAAGAATCGACGGGTTTCAGAGGAGAAAGCTTCCAACTTTCTTCAAGGCTTTGAATTGTGATTTTTCAAGATTTAGCCACCCAAACTTTGATCCGACTTCGGTTTTGAACTCCTCTCTTCATTATCTATAAAGTGATGTAAGTTTTATTCGATTCCAGCATGTTTTGAAATATATATGTTGGGAGAATTACGGTTTAAGCTTTAGAATGTGTTCTTGTAGTTATTGATACCGTAGAAATACAATCGGATCGAAGAACGGATATCGTATGCTATTATTATGATTTTTCAGCATGTATAGAATGAAGTATATGCAGATTTTGAGATCTTGACTTGGATATTGTGATGATTATGAATTGAGGATATAGTTTTGGGTTGATTATGTTATATGGATTGACCGGTATCGAGAAATACGCCGTTATGCCGTCGATGGTGTTGAAATGCACTAGTGAATTGATAGTATAGATGTTGATTTGGATTAGTAATTGATAAATTGTGTATCAACATTACATTTCAGATTCATCTTACCTCACTTCGACATCGAGACCTCGACATCGTTAAAGGTTTAGCAAAGAAAGGTATAAGTCATGTTTTGTTTGGGGAGATGTAACTCAAATAAGATATTATTTGAGTTTCCCAACCAAAATCACATACTAGTATTATTAGATATATTGTAACATGTTTATGAATTGTGTATAGCATTATATTCAATCTTTTAACATGGTTATGCTTTGATTTCAGAATTGTATTCAAGCATGTATGATCAGTATGATATTCAGATATGAATATGATTATACGTTGTTTACATATTGATATTCATTGCATTTAAGATAGGAGAGTCTTTGACAGGCATTGTCAAATAGCTAGACGTTTCGGTGTATCTCAGCATAGGAGTAGGCATTACTCTTATTGCCGCCGTTGATACAGCTCAGACCGAAGTCTAGGAATGAGACGTTCATTACCCCGATTGGAGGGTAGGTAGTGACGTCTTATTCACACCGGGATCCCTAGAGTTCTAGTCGAGTCGAGTCCAGACATGGTGTGATTCGCATTGCATTGCATGTGCATATGATGTCATTCATGATAGCATGTTTCACGTTTAATTAATTATATGCATGTATACATGTTTATACTGGGATTTGTTCTCACCGGTTTTCCGGCTGTTGTTATGTCTGTATGTGTGCATAACAACAGGTGGGGCAGGATCTGGGTCACGCAGAGGATGAGAGATGGACATAGCGTGGTGATCTCGGGCATAGCAGAAGAACTAGTAGTTGTACTTTTGGCATGTACTGTATTTAATTACTAGTTGTCGAATATGGTTTGGAACCAGACATATTTGTATCTTATGTTTGTATATTATGTTGTTGAGTAACATAGAGATTTCTTATGTTAGCTTTCATATGAGTTAATGTAAAAGCAAAAAATTTGACCCACTTTGTTTATAAGAACGATCCGTTTTAATCCCAAAGAAAAGAATTAGAGCCCGGGTCCCCACAACAGGTGGTATCAGAGCCTTAGGTTCTGTAGATTGAGATAGAGTAGAATGAGCGGGGTAGATCGAGTCATCTTCCTTGCTTATGATGTGCTAGCATGTTTATTGCTTTCTTTATTACATGTTGTTTGTTATTTGATTGATTACAGCGTGTAATAAACTGAATCAGAACTGATTCTAGGTCAGAGGTAACTGACTAGAGGAGGGCTGAGACAGTTGTATATCTTGTATTCTAATCAGTTGGATTATTAGATACATGCCTCCTAGAAGAGCAGTTGTGCCAGTACGACCACCAGCGCCAGAACAGGGTAGCACATCCGGAGATACGATGGATGTTACTGCTACGCCTATGGAGACTCTGCTAAAGCGATTCCAGTCATTCCGACCACCGACCCTCAAGGGTACAGAAAATGCAATTGAATGTGAAAGCTGGTTGGAGGATATCGAGATGTTATTCGAGTCTCTAGGGTATAGTGACGAGAAACGAGTGAAACTCATTGGCCATCAACTGCAAGACGTGGCTAAGTATTGGTGGGTGAATATAAGGAGAGCACTAGAAAAGCGTGGCACCGAGGTTACATGGAAAGCATTCAAGACCGAGTTTTATCAGCGATTCTTTCCTATATCCTACCGTAAAGATAAAGGCGCTGAATTTGCAAACCTGAGGCAAGGGCAACTGAACATCGAAGAGTACGTTGCTAAATTTTCTTCTTTGCTTCGCTTTGCACCTCACGTTTCAGGTAATGATGAGGCCATGGCGGATCAGTTTATAAATGGCCTGAATCCAGATATCTTTACGTTGGTCAATACTGGGAGACCCGATAATTTCTCGGATGCATTGAATCGTGCCAAAGGAGCAGAAGCAGGGTTGCTGAGACAACGGAGTGTTCCGTATGTGGCTCCGAGTCCGAGACCGCCACTACCTCCAGCACAACATCCTCCTCGATTCGAAAGTGGTGGTAGCAGTAGTGGACGCAAGGATCAGTTGAAAGCAAAGGGCAAACAGTTTAAGAGGGCAGGGAGCAGTTCTTCGAGCTCCAGCGGGTCAAGACAGAGAGGTCTTGGCCAGGGTTTAGAGGCGATGAGTGGATATTGCAGTACTTGTGGAGGTAAGCATGCCACAGAACAATGTCAAGGTGTGGTGGGCAGGTGTAACGTATGCAAACAACAGGGGCATTATGCCAAGGTCTGTCCTCAAAGGAGTGGTGCATCGAGATTCCAGGCTACAGGATCGTCTGCCTCCGTGACTCAGCCTGAGAGGCAAGCTTCATTTGTTCACTCATTTCAGCCGCCACCAGCACAGACCCAGCCTCGAGCCAGAGGTGGCCAGCCAGGGAGTCAGCCTCAAAGACAACAGGCTCAAGTGTTTGCCTTGACTGAAGAGCAAGCACAGGATGCCCCAGAGGATGTCATTGCAGGTAACTGTTTCCTTTGCGGTTATCCTGCTTATATATTGATAGATACGGGTGCATCGCATACATTCATATCAGAACGATTTGCATTATCGCATTCTTTGCCTGTTGAGTCTTTGTTAGATGTGGTATCGATTAATTCTCCGTTGGGAAGTGGATTGATATCTGTAACTACGGTTAGACATTGCATTCTACAGTTGAGGGGCATGAGATTGACCTAGATTGTATAGTGTTGGGTCTAGCTGATTTTGACTGTATAGTCGGTATTGACATGCTAACGAAGTACAGAGCTACCGTGGATTGTTTCCACAAGATTGTCAGATTCAGACCAGAAATGACAGACGAGTGGAAATTCTACGGAAAGGGTTCCAGATCCCGGATTCCCTTGATTTCGGCTCTGACTATGAACAGGTTATTGCAAAGAGGAGCGGATGGTTTCTTTATTTATGCTGTAGATATGCAGAAGTCGAGCCCGGCGTTGGCAGATATACCAGTAGCGCGGGAATTTGCTGATATTTTCCCAGATGAGATCCCAGGATTACCTCCGGTTCGAGAGGTAGATTTTAGCATTGAACTTGCGCCAGGTACCGTCCCTATTTCAAGAGCTCCGTATAGGATGGCACCCATCGAACTAAAATAATTGAAAGCACAATTAGAAGATCTTCTGGCCAAAGGATATATCAGACCTAGTGTATCTCGTTGGGGCGCTCTGGTGCTGTTTGTGCGGAAGAAAGACGGTTCGATGCGATTGTGTATAGATTATAGGCAACGGAACAAGGCAACGATCAAGAATAAATATCCTTTGCCGAGGATTGATGATTTATTTGATCAGTTGCAGGGATCCTCTGTGTATTCGAAGATTGATTTACGTTCCGGGTATCATCAGCTCAGAGTTCGAGATGTAGAGATACCGAAGACAGCATTTCGAACCAGGTATGGGCATTACGAATTTATTGTTATGCCTTTTGGTTTAACAAATGCTCCTGCGGTATTTATGGGCTTGATGAACCAAGTGTTTCAGAAATATTTGGATGAATTTGTCATTGTTTTCATCGATGACATTTTGGTGTATTCTAAGAATAGGAATGAGCATGCAGAACATCTCAGGATTGTGTTACAGACATTGAGAAATGAGCGACTGTATGCGAAATTGTCAAAGTGTGAGTTTTGGCTGAATCAGGTTGTATTCTTGGGGCATATCATTTCTGGAAATGGTATTTCTGTGGACCCGAGTAAAGTGGAAGCTGTGATCAGTTGGTCGAGACCGACTTCTGTACCCGAAATACGCAGTTTCATGGGCTTAGCCGGATACTACAGAAGATTTATCAAAGATTTCTCCGGTATTGCAAAGCCAATAACTCAATTGACGCAAAAGAATGCGCCGTTTGTTTGGTCAGAGGAGTGCGAGTCTAGCTTTCTAGAGTTGAAGAAAAGGCTGACCAGTGCTCCAGTACTGACGATACCCTCAGGTACGGGTGATTTCGTTATATATTGTGATGCTTCTCATAGAGGTTTGGGATGTGTTCTTATGCAGCGAAGCCATGTGATCGCATACGCCTCGAGACAATTGAAGCCACATGAAGTTCGATACCCCATTCATGATTTGGAATTGGCGGCTATCGTATTTGCATTAAAGATTTGGCGTCATTATCTCTACGGCGAAAAATTTGAGATATTTTCCGATCACAAGAGCCTAAAGTACCTATTTTCTCAATCAGAATTGAATATGAGGCAGCGTAGATGGCTAGATCTTTTAAAAGACTTTGACTGTGAAATCAAATATTATCCAGGGAAGTCAAATGCAGCAGCAGATGCCTTGAGTCGTAAGGTATGTTCTTTGTCCTTATCGACGATAGGTGTTAACAAATTAGTTGAAAATTGCTGTACATCTGGATTAGAATTTGATACAGATAGTAAGCCACTACGACTTTTTACGATTCAAGTTGAGCCCAATTTGATTATGAGGATCAAGGAAGCACAAAGAACCGATCAGAATGTGCAGAAATCAATCCAAATGGTCAGATCAGGGCATGTATCAGAATATCAGGTACGAGATCATGTGTTGTACGTGAATAACCGTCTAGTTGTGCCAGATGTTGCAGGTTTGAGACAGCGGATTCTGACAGAGGCACATTGTAGTCGGTTCAGCATTCATCCTGGTGGCAGGAAGATGTACAATGACTTGAAGACACAGTTCTGGTGGAAGCAAATGAAGTCAGACATTGCCGAATTTGTGTCTAAGTGTTTGAACTGCCAACAGGTGAAAGCTGAGAGGAAGAAGCCTGGTGGATTACTTCAGAGTCTAGCCATTCCTGAATGGAAATGGGACCACATTTCCATGGATTTCGTGACGAAGTTACCTAGATCATCCAAAGGCTGTGATGCGATTTGGGTCATTATTGACAGATTAACCAAATCAGCTTGTTTCATCCCGTATAGAATGAAATATCGGCATGATCAGATGGCGGAGATATATGTTCGAGAGGTAGTCAGATTACATGGTGTGCCGAAGTCTATCGTATCAGATCGTGATCCACGATTCACTTCACACTTCTGGCATAGTTTACAGCAGGCTCTAGGTACGACATTACACCTGAGTACTGCTTATCATCCTCAGACAGACGGACAGTCAGAACGGACTATCCAGACAGTAGAGGATATGTTGAGAGCCGTAGTGCTAGATTTTGGCACTAGTTGGCAAGATTCCCTACCTCTTTGCGAATTTTCTTACAATAATAGCTATCAGACGAGTATCAAGATGGCACCGTTTGAAGCTTTGTATGGCAAGAAGTGCAGATCTCCACTATACTGGGATGACGTTTCAGAGGTACCAGAACTTGGGCCAGATATGATTCGTGACATGACGGAGAAGGTGAAACTCATTCAGAAGAGGATGAAGACAGCACAAGATCGACAAGCAAAGTATGCCAATATCAGACGTAGACCGTTAGTATTTGAGGCGGGAGATAGAGTATTCTTAAAGATTTCTCCATTCAGAGGCATTGTTCGATTTGGTAAACGCGGGAAACTATCTCCTCGATACATTGGTCCTTACGAAATTCTTGAGAAGATTGGCGATCGAGCTTATCGACTTGCACTTCCTCCTTCTCTATCCGGAATACATGACGTGTTTCATGCATCAATGTTGCGTAAGTATATGCCAGATATTTCTCATGTCATTCAGCCTGACGAAGCTGAGCTTGATCAAACGTTGAGCTACGTTGAACAACCGATACAGATTCTTGATCGGAAGGAGAAGAAGCTCAGAACGAAGATTATTCCCTTAGTAAAAGTTCAATGGAGTCGTCATGGCATCGAAGAAGCGACTTGGGAGACAGAAGCAGATATGCGACAGAAACATCCCGAGTTGTTTTCATGATGTAAGTAATTTTCAGTCTTGATTATATTACTTGTCATGTATGTTTAATAATTGCCTACGATTTCGAGGGCGAAATCATTTCTTAGAGGGGGAGAAATGTAAGGCTCGAGATTAATAGTTCTCATTGACACAATACTCGGAATATATGAGTATGCATATATATATAATGAGGAGTGTTAAGTGGGATGAGAATAAGAAATACATGGACAAGAGGAGAAAATCTTAAAATTTGGACAGAACAGTTGGCGCATATGCGCGAAGATGAGTGGCGCATATGCGCGACATTTACAGTAGCATTGGCGCATATGCGCGGAAAGAAGCGACGCATATGCGCGACACATCCAGCAGCTGTGGCGCACATGCGCGAGTTTAGTCGCGCATATGCGCGGTCGGTCCAGAAGCATGGGCGCATATGCGCGAGAGTAGTGGCGCATATGCGCGGAGCATCCAGACACATTGGCGCATATGCGCGAGTTGAGTGGCGCATATGCGCGAGGTGTTAAATTGCCGAGACAGTAGGTCTCGCGCACATGCGCGAGTAATGCCGCGCATATGCGCGAGACGTGTAATTTAAAGAACAAGCCATGTGTTCGAACCATGCAGCATATATATATAAGTTGGCCTCAATTCTTCATTCAGCAACAAGAATCGACGGGTTTCAGAGGAGAAAGCTTCCAACTTTCTTCAAGGCTTTGAATTGTGATTTTTCAAGATTTAGCCACCCAAACTTTGATCCGACTTCGGTTTTGAACTCCTCTCTTCATTATCTATAAAGTGATGTAAGTTTTATTCGATTCCAGCATGTTTTGAAATATATATGTTGGGAGAATTACGGTTTAAGCTTTAGAATGTGTTCTTGTAGTTATTGATACCGTAGAAATACAATCGGATCGAAGAACGGATATCGTATGCTATTATTATGATTTTTCAGCATGTATAGAATGAAGTATATGCAGATTTTGAGATCTTGACTTGGATATTGTGATGATTATGAATTGAGGATATAGTTTTGGGTTGATTATGTTATATGGATTGACCGGTATCGAGAAATACGCCGTTATGCCGTCGATGGTGTTGAAATGCACTAGTGAATTGATAGTATAGATGTTGATTTGGATTAGTAATTGATAAATTGTGTATCAACATTACATTTCAGATTCATCTTACCTCACTTCGACATCGAGACCTCGACATCGTTAAAGGTTTAGCAAAGAAAGGTATAAGTCATGTTTTGTTTGGGGAGATGTAACTCAAATAAGATATTATTTGAGTTTCCCAACCAAAATCACATACTAGTATTATTAGATATATTGTAACATGTTTATGAATTGTGTATAGCATTATATTCAATCTTTTAACATGGTTATGCTTTGATTTCAGAATTGTATTCAAGCATGTATGATCAGTATGATATTCAGATATGAATATGATTATACGTTGTTTACATATTGATATTCATTGCATTTAAGATAGGAGAGTCTTTGACAGGCATTGTCAAATAGCTAGACGTTTCGGTGTATCTCAGCATAGGAGTAGGCATTACTCTTATTGCCGCCGTTGATACAGCTCAGACCGAAGTCTAGGAATGAGACGTTCATTACCCCGATTGGAGGGTAGGTAGTGACGTCTTATTCACACCGAGATCCCTAGAGTTCTAGTCGAGTCGAGTCCAGACATGGTGTGATTCGCATTGCATTGCATGTGCATATGATGTCATTCATGATAGCATGTTTCACGATTAATTAATTATATGCATGTATACATGTTTATACTGGGATTTGTTCTCACCGGTTTTCCGGCTGTTGTTATGTCTGTATGTGTGCATAACAACAGGTGGGGCAGGATCTGGGTCACGCAGAGGATGAGAGATGGACATAGCGTGGTGATCTCGGGCATAGCAGAAGAACTAGTAGTTGTACTTTTGGCATGTACTGTATTTAATTACTAATTGTCGAATATGGTTTGGAACCAGACATATTTGTATCTTATGTTTGTATATTATGTTGTTGAGTAACATAGAGATTTCTTATGTTAGCTTTCATATGAGTTAATGTAAAAGCAAAAACTTTGACCCACTTTGTTTATAAGAACGATCCGTTTTAATCCCAAAGAAAAGAATTAGAGCCCGGGTCCCCACATCTGCTATATAATCCTCGGCATACTGGTTCATGGAATACGTCGTCTTGACTGGAAGAAAGTGCGCTGACTTGGTCAATCGATCGACAATAACCCAAATGGAATTGAAACCCTTCTGCGTCCTGGGAAGACCAGTCACGAAATCCATCGTAATATGCTCCCACTTCCACTGAGGAATCGGCAATGACAACAATGTTCCAGCAGGTCTCTGGTGCTCAATCTTCACCTGCTGACAAGTTATGCACTGAGAAATAAATACGGCAATGTCTTTCTTCATACCTGGCCACCAGTAAAGTCGACGAAGATCCTGATACATTTTGGTGCTGCCTGGATGTATCGAATATGGCGCGGTATGAGCCTCTGACAAGACGTCTCGCCAAATATCATCACCAGCGGGGACACAAATACGGCCTCTGAAAGTCACCAAACCATCACCATTCAACGCAAACTCTGAGTTACCCCTCTCCTCAGCTCTAGCTCTCAACTCTAACAATTGCAAATCAGTAGCTTGCTCTCTACGGATCCTGTCCGACAATGTAGCCCGAATGACCAACGCTGATAGACGAGCAATGGTCCCTGGAACTACCAAATCAATCTCCTCTCTCTGCAAATCCATCAACAATGGTCTCTGAATCAAAGAACTCAAAGAAGAACTCGACTTACGGCTCAAAGCATCAGCCACAACGTTCGCCTTCCCCGGGTGGTAACTAATAGTCACATCATAGTCTTTGACAAGCTCTAACCACCTCCTCTGCCGCATATTGAGCTCTTTCTGGGAAAACAGATACTTCAAACTCTTGTGGTCTGTGAAGATCTCACACTTTTCGCCATACAAATAATGTCTCCAAATCTTCAAGGCGAAAACCACAGCTGCCAGCTCCAAATCGTGCGTCGGATAATTCTTCTCATAATCTTTCAACTGGCGAGAAGCATAGGCTATAACCTTATCTCGCTGCATCAGCACTGCACCAAGGCCTTTCTTCGACGCATCGGTATACACAACAAAATCCTCTGAACCACATGGCAATGAAAGAACAGGAGCTGTCGTCAACTTATCCTTCAACTCTTGAAATGCACTCTGGCAATCAATGGACCACTCGAACTTCACAGTCTTCCTCGTCAAATTGGTCAATGGCAAAGCAATCTTGGAGAAATCTGAAATAAAGCGACGATAATAACCCGCCAAACCAAGGAAACTGCGTACCTCAGAAACAGTAGTAGTAATAGGCCACTTCTGTACTGCCTCAATCTTCACTGGATCAACAGCTAAACCATCCTTCGATACAACATGGCCTAGAAAAAAAATCCGCTCCAACCAGAACTCACACTTCTTCAACTTGGCAAACAACCTCTTCTCCCTCAACAATCGGAGAACAACTCTGAGATGCTCTGCATGAAGCTCTCTGGTCTTGGAATAGATCAAGATGTCGTCGATGAAGACAATGCCGAAGCTATCCAAATAAGGCTTGAACACTCGGTTCATCAGATCCATGAAAACTGAAGGAGCATTGGTCAGACCAAAAGACATCACAAGAAACTCATAATGACCGTACCTGGTCCGGAACGCTGTCTTAGGGATATCAGACTCCCTAACCTTCAACTGATAGTAGCCAGACCGAAGATCAATCTACGAAAATACAGTAGCACCATGAAGCTGATATAACAAATCATCTATCCGTGGCAACGGATACTTATTCTTGACAGTCACTTTGTTGAGCTCCCTATAGTCGATACACAGCCGCAAAGACCCATCTTTCTTCTTGACAAACAGAACCGGAGCTCCCCAAGGCGAAGAACTCGGTCGAATAAAACCCTTGTCCAAAAGATCCTACAACTGCGACTTCAACTCCTTCATCTCGGTAGGGGCCATTCGGTACGGAGTCATAGAAATAGGAACCGTACCTGGAGATAAATCAATCACAAACTCAACGTCTCTGTCCGACGGTAAACCCGGCACATCATCCTCAAACACATCAGCAAACTCCCTCACAACATCGATATCATCAATATTCAACTTAATCATTCTATCCACATCCACAATAGAAGCCAGAAATACATCACAACCTCTGCACATCAACTTCTCAGCCTCAAGACAAGAAATAAAAGGAAGGACCAGCGAAGTACCTGCACTGGCGAGAACTCCTCCCTTAATGCCATCATCTGCAAAGGTCACCGTCTTAGCAACGCAATCAATAACAGCACGATAGGTCGACAGCCAATCCATGCCAAGAATAACATCAAAGGCAACCATCGGGATAACAATCAAATCAGCAAAAACAACTCGCTCCTCAATATGAACAGGGCATGCATACACAATAGAAGTCGGGCACAACACGTCCCTCGAAGGCAAAACAACATTGAACTTGAGGGGAAGAACAGAAGGAACTATACCCAACGATCTCAAAAACAATTCAGACATAAAAGAATGAGTAGCACCTGTATCAATCAAAGTCGTAGATACTCTGCCTGAAATCAAAATAGTGCTAGAGATCACAGAAGAATCATGATTTATACCTTCCTTGGCCATCGTAAAGATGCGACCCTGCACCTTATCCTTGCTCGCTCCCCTTGGACAATCTTTAGCAATGTGGCCTGCCGTGCCACAACGATAACAAGAATGAGTGCCAAATCTGCACTCTCCTCGATGATGTCTGCTGCACTTAGGACACAGCGGCTTCTCAGGATCCACTGGAACTGGCGGTGGTCTAGGACTCGATTCCACTTTGCCTTTCCCCTTGAATCGATCACTGCCTCGCTGACTCGAACTCTGGCCTCTCTGAGCAATAGATTGATGCCTCTCCTGCCTCTCTCTGGCGATATCTTTCTCGTCTTGTTCGGCCAACAACGCCTTCGACACGATTTCTTTAAAAGTCACAGCTTTGGACATGTTGATATCCCTCCTGATCTCTGCACGAAGGCCTCGAATAAAGTGATCACCTTTGTCCTTTTCGTTTGAAGCAATGTACGGAGCAAATAGGCAACCCTCTTCGAACTTGAGAATGTACTCATCAACGTTCATGCCTCCCTGTCGAAGCTCCAAGAACTCAGTCACCTTCCTAGCTCGAAGGGCGTCGGTAAAGTACTTGTCATAGAAAAGATCGGTGAACTCTGACCACTTCAAAGCCGGTAGATCAACACCAACCTTGGTCGCATTCCACCAGATACGTGCAGTCTTGAATAACATGAATACTGCACAGCTGATCCTGTCTTTATCTTCATACTGGAGATGGTCGAAGATTGCTTCAAGCGCCTTAACCCACTCAACAGCCACTAACGGATCAGTGCTACCTGCGAATTCTGGTGGATCCATTCTCTTGAAAGCAGAAAAGACGGCATCAGTGCCAACTGCCTGAGCTGCTTGGCCTCTCACTTGTCCTCTACCCTGCCCTGTTCCTTGCAATCGAAGCAGCTGCTGAATCTGCTCGCTATGGACTTTGGCCTGCTCCTTAAGCAACTTGCCGAACTCGTCGACAACTCTCGAGGAAGAACTATCCTCACCCTCTACAGCTTTTCTCTTAGGAGGCATACTCTACAATGTGCTCACAAAAGTAAATCAATAGATAACAATGGATAGATGCAAAGAAAACATACCCGGACAGTTGAAAGTAGACGAAGTCATATGCATTGGTCCGAAGAACGGTGCTCTGATACCACTAAATGTGACACCTCGACCCGTTACAATTAAAATACAGCGGAATTCAAAATTTTCACTTGAAGGATGGAAGGATTACAATTTCATAACATAAAATCATTTACAAAATATTTGCAACCAAAATAAATACATGATCATTCAAATGACACAACAAAAAATACAAAATATCATTCCTGTGATCATGTCCAAAAAAATGCCATCCCTCCAACTTCGTATGCATATGACTTCGGGCCACAATCACTGTCCTGGTCCGTCGCTCTTAGCTGCATCACATGAAATAACTGAAATGAGTATAAAACTCAGCAAGTGAAACTCTTACATAGCAAAGAACATTGCATACTATGTAAAACATGGCTTTAAAACATTGAATACCATCAATCTATGAATCATAATTAACATAGCAATAACAATAACAATGAGATGGTAGTTCTCTTTTCTCTGGTATGGATTGATATCAATAGTAACTCTGTCTGTCGTGCTCGTATCTCATCGATATAAATCGACAACTCTGAGGGATATAAGCCTATGGTCGTTGATCAACTAATTGCATGCAATCTCTGACTATGTATCTATCAATCCATAAAACATTTGAATTATCTCTCTTTGACATTTATCAAACGCTTTGGAAACTATACTCTTTGTATTCCCTTTTCAATACAATTGAGACATACAATGCCTCCAATAGATATACAAGTGAATCAATACATAATTATGAAGCCAATGAAGGGAATAACACATTAAAACCTTTGAAATACAATACATATACATCATGTGAGCACAAAGGATGAAATTCCACTTACAAACCACAAGAACACCTCAATCTAAGCTTTGATACACCACCTACAACAGTGATCCATTAATAACACCATCATCAACTCAATAATCAAGAACCCATGTCAATTAATCCATAAAACCAACATAAACATCAAACCCAAATCATCTCTTCTCCAAAACCATGAAATAATAACACCAAAAGCTTACATTAGCTTCCTAGCACCAATAAGAACTTCGATCTCAACTCGAATCGCCAACTAAAAGCTTGAATCGAAGATAGGAAGCAAAAGAAATGAGGGAAAACCCTTGCCTTCAAGAGAGAAATCGAGAATGGAGAGGAAAGAAAAGGGGAAAAGTGAAGTCAACTCATCCAAAAAGCACTTTAAATCTCGATCATACCTCTACTGTTCATCACCGCGGGTGCGCTACTCTTGTACCGCGGGTGCGGTAAGCTCACGGCACTCCACCAAAAATTCTGAAATCGACGACCGCGGGTGCGGTCCTGCAATTACCGCGGGTGCGGTACTAACATCACCGCGGGTGCGGTGAATCCACGGTAAAACCCACAAAATCCAACAATTACGACCGCGGGTGCGGTCCTTACACTGAGCGCGGGTGCGGTCTGGTCACGGCCAAGACAAAATCTAAGGCAACTAAAATCGAACCAAAACAATGAAACCACGCAACAACCAACAACTGACAATATCAACCACACCTCAAGACAAAATAACCAGCAATACTATGGCCCATAATCACAACTCTTAACATCACAATTAAACTTAAACTTAATCAATAAATCTATACCATACGAAAACTTAAACCGTACCGTACACCAGGCTCGGCTATTACAATGGTGGCCATGATGATTATGAAGATCGAAGACATGTAAATATTGGAAGCTAATGTAATAGTTGCATTGCATCCCGTGCATTTACCCTAGGATTGGACCTAGGCCCGTGTTTAGCTCACACGGGCCATTAGTATTGGGGCGATTTGATCATCCTTGTTTGTTTACTGTTTATAATATATGCATGATATGTTATAAATAATGAGTATGTGCGTTATTATTATGATAATAACAAAGTTGCATGAATCCGGCAAACATACGATCAAACATGGCGAGCTATTAAAATAAAATTAATGATGAGACCTTTCAAAAATTAAAAACCCTCATTTTGAATAAGATTCAAAATTAATATCAAGCCCGAAAAATGGAATTATAAATATGTTTATAATTTCCTTGTCTTCCATCGACAATGAGTGCATGATGAATGCTACTCGTACTCGGGGTTCGGCTCATATTATTGGGGGAGCTTTGGGTGCCGGAAAGCTGTGACATCCATTGACATGGTGATGTGAACTACGTGGAACTCCCATGATTTCGGCTCATATTATTGAGGGAACTCATGGCGACCGTCCATTAAGGTTCAATATCGATGGGTTAGGCTTGACACGTAAAGATGAACGACGTCATATTATTGGGTCCTAATCAAACGTGAGACAAAAGTTTACGTAGAGGGTTGCATGGCGATGCAATTGGAAACTACCTTTTAGGAATTATGATTGGCTGATATTATTCGGGATCATAATTCGCTAATTTGACCTTACGTACCTACTGAGGAAAGGAGTTTCTCGTTTTCAAAAAAGTGGGAGCGAAAATTTATAAAGTTAAAGTCCAAACTTTATATCTTATTAAATATTTTAAAATAGTTATTAACATTTATCTGTTTTACTTTTCAGTACAAAATTTGACAATGTCTTCAATTCGCAATCCGCTTTCTGCCATACTCGAAAAACACGTTCTAACCGGACCTAACTATATCACTTGGCTAAGAAATCTAAAGATCGTCTTGAACTCGGAAAAGATTGCATATACACTGACTGAGTCGCCCCCTGCTGAGGCTCCGACTAGCTGCACTCCCGAGGAATTGCAGACCTACAAGGATTGGTGTGACCATGACTTGAAGGCTAGGTGTTATATGCAGGCTTCTATGAACGATGAGCTGTAGAGGCCTTTTGAGGATGCAAAGAATGCTGCTGACATTCATATGCACCTCAAGGAGCTCTTTGGTGAGCAGACTCGGCCTCTTAGGCATGCCACAGTCAAGGAGCTGATCACTTTACGCATGCGAGATGGGGCCTCGGTCCATGAGCATGGCCTAAAGTTGTTTGGGCTCGTGGACAAGCTCGTTGGCATGGATTTGATCTTGCCTTCGGAGTTAACCACCGACGTGTTGATGTTGTCACTGCTTAGCTCGTTTGATCCTTTTGTGGTGAATTTCAATATGAACAAGATGGAGCCAAGCCTTGAGGAGTTGGTGAACATGCTTGTGACTTTTGAGTCCACTATCAAGAAAGAGAAGCCGGTTCTTTTTGCGGGCTCTTCATCTGGTACGAAGACCGGTCCACCTGGGAAGGGAAAGAAGCGTTCTTTCCAACGTCCCAAGAAGAGCGTGCCCTTGAAGAGGCAGACTCCGGGTCCCGTAGTGGCAGCCACACTAGTGAAGGCTGAAAAGACTGTTGACATCTGTCATCACTGCAAGAAGCCTGGACATTGGAGGCGTAACTGGAGGGAATATCTTGCCCAGAAGAGTTCTGGAAACGGTATGTTCTATATTGAAGTAAACATTTCAATTAACTCTACTTCTTGGGTATTGGATACCGGATGTGGCTCACATCTCTGTAATGATTTGCAGGTGATGGGAAGAAGTAGACGGCTCAGGGAAGGTGAGACCTTCTTGAGGATGGGCAATGGAGCAAGGGTTGCTGCCAAGGCCGTGGGAGATGTTTGCTTATGTTTGAACAATGATTTTAAGTTATTATTGAGAGATGTTTTGTTTGTACCAGAGTTGGTGAAAAACATTATTTCCATTTCTATGTTAGACAAAGATGGATTTTCTTGTTTATTTAGCAAAGGTGTTTGCAATATTTACAAGAATGAATGTTTAATTGGTACTGGAGAACTTGAAAACGATCTCTACACCTTAAAATTGAAAGATATTCCACTTAACAATGTCCAAGCAATAACAACAACAAACAAGCGAAAACAAGATACTCTAAATTCGGCACAATTATGGCATGCTCGATTAAGACATATTTCCCTAAGAAGGATGAACAAGTTATTGGGAGTTGGCATGTTTGATATGTCTGATATTAATGCTCTCACGACTTGTGAATCCTGTCTAAAAGGAAAGATGAACAAAGTTCCCTTTTAGGGCCATGTGGAGCGAGCCAAAGGGTTATTGGATTTGATCTATACCGATGTGTGCGGTCCGCTTAGCATCACCACTAAGCATGGACATGCCTATTTCATCACCTTTACCGATGACTTTTCAAGGTATGGGTATGTGTATTTGATGAAATACAAGTCTGAAGCCTTTGAAAGGTTCAAAGAATTCAGAAGTGAAGTAGAGAAGCAATTGGGACGAAGCATCAAGACACTTCGATCGGATCGAGGTGGCGAGTACTTGAGTGCCGAGTTCCAAGAGTATCTTAGAGAGAATGGGATTCTCTTGCGGTGGACTCCGCCCGCTACACCACAGTTGAATGGTGTTTCGGAGCGTCGTAACCGGACTTTGATGGACATGGTTCGGTCTATGATGGGGTTCACGGAGTTGCCTCCATCCTTTTGGGGATATGCTCTTGAGACAGCGGCAATGTTGTTGAACAATGTCCATACAAAGCCAGTTGACAAGACACCATATGAGATATGGATGGGTAAGCCACCCAAATATTCTTATCTTAGAATATGGGGGTGCCCTGCTTATGTGAAGCAGGTAGTGGGAGATAAATTGGATAGTCGATCCATTTTATGTTACTTTGTGGGATATCCAAAGAATTTGGTTGGATACTACTTCTATCATCCCCAAGAAATAAAGGTGTTTGTTTCTTGGAATGCAACCTTTTTAGAAAAGAAATTTCTATTACATAGAAAAGGCGAGATGATAGAACTCGAAGAGGTTCGAGAGACACCCACAATTGTAGAACCCACACCCGAAGAGCCAAGGGAGGAGATACAAGCTCCTAGAAGATCCGAGAGAGTCTCGAGACCACCTATGAGGTATGGTCTGCTTCTTGAAGAGAGCCATGATGAGCCTAACCATGGATGTGATCCAAAGACCTTCAAAGAAGCGTTATCTGATGCCGATTCATCCAAATGGCTTGAAGCTATGGAATCTGAGATGAATTCCATGCATTTGAACCAAGTGTGGAATCTCGTGGATCCACCTGAGGGAATTGTTCCCATAGGGTGTAAATGGATTTACAAGAGGAAACTTGGGGCGGATGGGAAGGTATTGACCTTCAAGGCGCGATTGGTGGCAAAATGATATACTCAAAGAAAAGGAGTTGACTTTGAGGAAACCTTTTCCTCAGTCTCAATGTTCAAGTCCATAAGGATTTTGCTAGCCATAGCTGCATGGTATGACTATGAGATATGGCAGATGGATGTTAAGACAGCCTTTCTTAATGGGGATATTAAGGAAGAGATTTACATGTCTCAACCCGAAGGGTTTACATCTATCGGAAGTGAGCATATGGTATGCAAACTTCAAAGATCTATTTATTGTCTAAAGCAGACATCTAGGAGTTGGAACCTCAAATTCGATAGTACAATCAAAGAGTTTGGTTTTACTAAGAATCCTGAGGAACCCTGTGTGTAAAAGAAGGTCAGTGGGAGTGTTGTGACATTCCTGGTGTTGTATGTTGATGACATTCTACTCATTGGGAATGATGTAGGAATGTTGCAATCAACTAAGATATGGTTAGCGAGTAAGTTCTCGATGCAGGACTTGGGTGAAGTATCTTTTATATTGGGATTGGGAATACAGATCTATAGAGATAGATCAAAAAGATTGCTTGGTCTCACCCAGTCCACATACATTGATACCATCGTGAAGCGGTTCTCGATGGATGAGTCCAAGAGAGGACATCTACCAATGTGTCATGGCATATCTCTATCCAAGTCTATGTCTCCCAAGACTGATGCAGAGATAGCGGCGATGACAAGCATTCCTTATGCATCTGCGATTGGTAGCATCATGTATGGGATGATATCTACACGTCCTGACGTGGCTTTTGCACTAAGTGTAGTGAGTAGATATCAATCTAACCCTGGTCTTCCACACTGGAAAGCTGTGAAAGACATCCTCAAGTATTTGAGAAGGACCAATAAATTGTTCTTGGTCTATGGGGGTGGAGAACTGAAGTTGGAAGGCTATACCGACTCTAGCTTCCAAAGCGATGTCGATGACTCGAAGTCAACCTCTGGATTCATATTCATGCTCAATGGTGCTGCTGTCTCTTGGAAGAGTTCCAAGCAAGACAGTACTGCGGATTCCACCACTGAGGCAGAATATATTGCTGCATCAGCTGCAGCAAAGGAGGCTGTTTGGATAAGGAATTTCGTCCAAGAGTTGAGCGTCATTCCTAATGGAGTTATTCATGTCCCGGTGTTTTGTGACAACACGGGAGCCATTGCTCAAGCAAAGGAGCCGAGGTCTCATCAGAAGTCCAAACACGTATTGAGAAAGTACCACATCCTCAGAGAGATCGTGGAAAGAGGAGATGTCACGATTGACAAAGTCGGCTCCGTAGATAATGTTGTTGATCCGCTAACTAAGCCTTTACCTGGACCATTGTTCGAGAAGCATCGCGAATCGATGGGTTTGAAGCATATGGGTAGTTGGCTCTAGTGCAAGTGGGAGAATGTTAGAATAGGTGCCCGTCGAGCCAAGTGTTGGCCGAGGGTTCATGATTAAACTCTATATATAAACAGTCTTTATTTTAATAATATTTGAAATTATTGTTTTGGAAAATCTTTATCTGTATACCCATGCTAGTTGCATAGATAAAGACCTTGAATATACAAATAGTAGAAAGAATAAGAGATGCCCATATGATGAGTATCATGAAACTCAAATTTGTAATACTGTATATTCTAAATGATTCCTAGTCGATTCAGCCGCCACTAAGAAGGATATAGGCCGCTCGAGTTAGAGACTAGTATCTGCGATGTGAGTACCATGTTTCATTGGTAGGGGACATTGTGATGTCCGAACATGCAGATAGGTGCTCCTTGTAGAGAGTGCACTGAACAACCCTCCATAAAAGGACTTTCCAAGTGGTTCTCACTTATCGAGTGGAAAAGTCCTAGTCTATGGTTGTACACCATTAGTCCTTATGACCCGTGACAACATTGAGACTCTATGTGCTAGAATTACACTTTGACTTGTTTACCGACTCTCATGGGGTCATCAGGTGGCAAGGTTGAGTGTTCTGTCGAAACATATAGGAGTCGATGCATTATAGTCGGGGATTCACCGCTTACCTTCGGGTATGGATATCCTATGTGTTATCATGTGTATGTAGGTTGAAATCTCTGATCAGAGTATGGTGGTAATTATGAAAGGGGTTTCATAGATTACACCATCGATGCAACTACGACATGACACATAGTATCGATTCATTGACAACTCTCGATAAACCAATGGTTGTCGAATCGGTCGGGATATATGAGTTGAAGGGACCGTACTGTACGCTAACCATAATTGAATGGTTCTTGCAGGCACTATCATTTGATACCTAGGGAATCATGTAAGCGATGCTGCTAGGCGTTTAACATGATTGGTTGGGTACTATCAGACTTGAGTTCTGACGTTCTTGTTATCAAGGAGTTGATAAGTAAGAATGGAGCAATTGGGGTATGCTCATATAAGGACATGTTTAGTCCGAATCACATTGAGATGTGAACCCACGGCTAGTTGTATCAATGAACCATTGAGGGCCACACAAGTACTAGCTTTCTAGATCCCGTTGAGAAGTAAAAATAGTTCAATGTGTTGAACAGCTTATAAATGAGTTTATAAGCGTAGAGAAAAATAGAAGTATGACTTCTATGAGAGAAATGTAATTTTAATTTATGAATGTGTTCCTAAATTAAAAATAGGCCATGTAAATAATGTATTTGAAAATTGTGATTTTCATAAACATTATTATGGACTAAATTAAATTAATTCAAGTGTTGAATTAATTAAACACTAGTGGGCCCAGTAGAGTCCAAATAATTAAATTAATTCAAATGTTGAATTAATTAAATAACATTGGGCCTTGTAGAGCACAATTGGAAATAATTATATAACTAGTGGGCTTGAGTAAAATCAAGTAAAGTCTAATTGGGCTCAAATGGGTTTAAGACAATTTAAATAAAAGTCCATGGGCCCTTTGTAAATGTTACAAGCCCACTAGGGTTTGCATGCTTGGGAGGTGAGGGGTTGTAGAATACTTGAATAAAATATTGCATGGCATGCAAGACAACTTTTCCCACTACCAAGACAACTCTCCCCTCCCGCATTCTAACCTTTGTTGGCCGAAATATTGAACCTTTTTGTCTCCATTTTTCTTCAATTTTGGTTGAGGAATTCTTACACTTCTCTGTTAAATTTTGGTTGAGGAATTCTTACACTTCTCTTTGAAAAATCCTCAAATTTTTCTAGTGCAAAATTTGAGGGGATCTACCTAGTTGGTGGTGGGCCTTATTTTGAAGGAAAGAGGAGAGCTTGTAGATTGTCATTCCTTTCAAGAGCTAAAGTGTTTACACCTTAGTTGGTGCCATTCATCAACCTCAAGAGGTTGATAGGTATATTTTCTCAACACCCTATGCATGAAAGTTGAGATTTTTGTATATGCTTACACAACTAGTACATGGTGTTCATTTTTGAAAATTTTATTCCCAAAATTTCGGTTTTCATGAAATGAAAATATTTTTGTGCTTCCGTTGCGATTTTGAACACCGTAACCGATCCCCTTTCAGTTTAGTCCGAATCACATGGAGATGTGAACCCACGGCTAGTTGTATCAGTGAAGCATTGAGGGCCACACAAGTACTTGTTTTCTAGATCCCGTTGAGAAGTAAAATAGTTCAATGTGTTGAACGGCTTATAAATGAGTTTATAAGCGTAAAGAAAAATAGAAGTATGACTTCTATGAGAGAAATGTAAATTTTAATTTATGGAGGTGTTCCTAAATTAAAATTAGCCAAGTGAATAATGTATTTGAAAATTGTGATTTTCATAAACATTATTATGGACTAAATTAAATTAATTCAAGTGTTGAATTAATTAAACACTAGTGGACCTAGTAGAGTCCAAATAATTAAATTAATTCAAGTGTTGAATTAATTAAATTATATTGAGTCTTGTAGAGCTCAATTTAAATAAATTATTTAACTAGTGGACTTGAGTAAATTCAAGTAATGTTTAATTAGTCTCAAAATGTTTGAGATAATTAAATTAAGTCCATGGGTTTTTTTAATTTGTTAAAAACCATATAATATATGCATGCATGGGAGGTGAAGGGTCGGAGACAACTTTTTGTGTCTCCAAGGCTTGGCATGCTAAAAGTAGTTTTAGCTTTTTACACTACCAAGACTTGTCATCCCTCTCCCCTACACAACCCTCATGGCCGAAATTTGAAGTGATTTTCTCTCTCCAAGTTTTTCTCTCTTTTCTTCTTCAAGTGTTGAGGAAGAAATAATCTTCTCCTTGAAAATTCCTCTTGATTTTCTAGTGTAAATTAAGAGGGGATTTACCAAGCAAGTGGTGGGCCTAATTTTGAAGGAAGGAGGAAGCTTGTAGATCTTCTTGCCATTCAAGAGCTTTGTTGTTTAACAACAAAGTTGGAGCCACAATCAATCTTTTAAAGATTGATAGGTATATCTCTCAAACACCCTATGTATGACATGTGTTTGTTTTTGTATTTGCTACACAAAATGTGTGGTGGCCGAAAATTCCATGCAAAATTTCGATTTTTAAACTTCCGTTGCGCTTCCGGTCACCGTAACCAATCCCCTTTCAAGAATTTGATGATATATTTCCGGAGGAGCTACCTCAAGGGCTGGGGATTGAGCACCAAATTGATTTGGTACCAGGGAGTGCTTTGCCAAATCGCCCAGCTTATAGGAGCAACCCGAAGGAGACTAAGGAGCTTCAACGACATGTAAGTGAGTTGTTAGATAGGGGTTTTGTGCGTGAGTCCATGTCACCTTGTGTTGTACCTGTTTTACTAGTATAGGCATCTCATACCTAGACTAGATGATATGTTAGATGAGTTGCATGGTGCTTGTATCTTTAGCAAAATTGACTTGAAAAGTGGTTATCACCAAATTAGGATGAGGGAAGGTGATGAGTGGAAAACTGCTTTTAAAACCATGTATGGGTTATATGAGTGAATGGTCATGCCTTTTGGCTTAACTAACGTTCCTAGCACCTTTATGAGGTTAATGAACCATGTCTTGTGATAAGTGCAAGAATTGCACTTAATTTATATGTTAATCCTTTTGATCTATGCCGGTTTCGAACAGAATTACGCATGGTTTTTGTTGTTTTTGTGTCGTGCAGGGGTTAAACAACCAGTTGATGTTTTAGAGCAATTATAGATGTTTTTTAGCGTGAAACTACGATAGACGAGCGCCTAGGCGCTGCCCTAGAAGCGCCGCGGCGCATCATTGCTGAAGTATAAGCACCGAGGCGCTTCCTACACAGCGCCGCGGTGCCTAAAAGTCGAGAGTCAAGTCCTTAGGTGCTAAGGAACAAGCGCTGTGGCGCTAACCTTCATAATTGACAGGCACCGCGGCGCTAATTGCAGCGAAACAAGATTAAATGGGCTTCGACTCGCGGCCCAGAAGGGAATATAAAGGAAACCGAGGGTTCAAAATAGAGGACGCCCTTTTTGGGAGAAAAATACACAAGAGAGCGAGAAAAAGCACAAGACGAAGATCTGGAGTCTGAAGATTGATCACGAAGACGAAGAACGACGATTCTGGGAACAGAGACACCACTTCTGATTTGCTTTCTAATCTTTTATTTCGTTCATTTCTTGTGTAGCGATGTCTAATTCTGTAAACGTGCGGTGTTTTTATTTAGATTTCGTCATGAACTAATTCTGAAGCCTAGAGAATGACGTAAATTTGTGGATACGATGATTTGATGCAGTGGTTTATTTGATTGAATTCCGCTCTTGTTTAATTGTGTTCTCTTTATTTCACTGCAATTTACTGGCCATAAATTGTTTTTTTTTTTTGATTAATTCTATAACTCGGGAGAGGGACTAGGATTATAGATCATTAGAGACACATCGTTGAATGTTTATAGCGTTCGGAAGGCGTATAACTTTAGCGAGGCTTAGGTAAGAACATTGTTTGCATCTATCCATGAAACTTAGATTTTAATTAAGAATATTAGAATCGAAGTTTGATTGATACAGTTTATTTGTCACTTGGGAAAGGGGGATTAAAATAATTAAGTGTTCTTGGCCATTAAATAATTGGAATTCATGAATAGAAAGTTAACTGAGAATAATTATTGTGGAAACTTAGTGAAATCATTTCTCTAGATTTTTTCTCATTGATATTTTCCTCAAATCGGTGATTAGATTAATTCTTTATTGGCAATTATTTCTTTTAATTAAACCAACCATTTTACTGAATTTTTCTAGATACGGGACTATTTTAACTACAAGCACTGATATACGTTTTTATGCACACTCCTCGTGAGATCGACACTTTTACTCAAAAATTCATTTTACTATAACTTGACGTCATGCGCTTGCGAGCAATCAAGAAAACACGCAACAAGTTTTTGGCGCCGTTGCCGGGGGAGTGTCAAATTTGAATTTATATCCGTATTGTTACCAATTAGTCTAGATTTTATTGTAGAGCTTTTTATCATTTTTTATTTTATATTAATTGATTTTTTCATTTTTTTTCTTCTAGACAGTGTTTGCTACGATCACAAAACTCAAACTTGCTGATTTTTTATCTGGAGATCCAAAGAACTGCGAGAAGATTAAGAAAAGCAAGAAGAGAAGAAATCCTAGCCATGGCTGAGAACAGATAGAATGACAGACATATGCCGCCAGAAGCTATACCGATCAGAGATTACTTCAGACCAGTGATCAATGCACATTATTCTGGCATTGCTCGGGGGACCATAAATGCCAACAATTTCGAGCTGAATCCTGCCCTGATCAATATGGTTCAACAAAACCAGTTCGCTGGAACTGCTACTTCAGATCCTCACGTTCACCTGAGAACCTTCTTGGAAATCATAGATACGGTAAAAATTAATAATGTTCCTGACGATATTATTAGATTCCTTTTGTTTCCATTTTCTCTCAGGGATCAAGGAAGAGGATGGCTCCAATCGCTTCCCTTGGGAAGTATCACGACATGGTAGGAGCTGGCGAAGAAATTTTTGGCAAAATACTTCCCCCTGCTAAGTCTGCACAGTTGAAGATTGAGATTAGCACTTTCAGGCAGACTGATTTTGAGCAATTTTACAAGGCATGAGAAAGATACAAGGAACTGTTGAGAAAGTGTCTGAACCATGGTTTTGAAGACTGGGTGCAAAGCAAATTATTCTACAACGGTCTGAATGGGCAAACAAGAGGAACAATGGATGCAGCAGCTGGTGGTACGATTTTTTGCCAATTCTCCTGCTCAAGCCTATGACTTTCTTGAGCAGGTGACTATTAATAGCTACCAATGGCTGTCTGAGAGGACAGGAGAAAAGAGGACAACTGGAGTTTATGCTGTGGATCCTATCACATCACTCACTGCGCAAGTATCAGCATTAACTACAAAGATAGCGACTATGAATAAAGTGAGTACATCAAATGCTGAGGGACCATCTGTTGTTGTTGAAGAATCACAATTTCTTGAAGAAGTTCAATATATCAACAACAAGAATTTTGGAGGCTATGGAGGATATCGAGGTAACCCTCCCCCTAATACTTATCATCCTGGGTTGCGAAACCATGAGAATTTTTCATATGCAAATAATAAGAATGTATTGAATCCTCCACCGGGGTTCAATACATCAAATGGGGAAGGGAAGCCATCATTTGAGGACTTGGTTGGGACATTCGTTTCTGAATCTGGTAAAAGGATGGCTAGGACTGAGTCTAGGCTTGACAACCTAGAGACCCACATGGCAAGTATTGGTACTTCCTTGAAAATCCTTGAGTCGCAAGTGGGGCAGATAACGAAGCAACTCATGTCTCATCCATCAGGCACAGTTTCAAAGACTGCAGATCCAGATCTGAGGGAAGTGAATGCCGTTTTTATTCAGCATGAGGAGATTGGTAGGATAAACATAGAAGAGAAAGAGGCAGATCACACACCTATCCGGGACGAAAAGCCAACTCCAACCAAGGGAGTTCAAGGTAAGAAAGGTAAGAGTTGTGATTTTGATCAATGCTTTGATATTTCTTTACTTCCCTACCCCCAAAAATTTTTACAATTGAAAGCTCTGTTTCCAAAGAAAAAAGGTCTTGAAGATCTCAAGAACCTACACTCTAACATTCAGTATGCAGAGCTAGAAGATGTGGCATTTACTAAAGGAGATGATAAGGGGAGGGAAGGAACTCTTTCTCAAAAATTTCAAGAGCCCGGGTAATTTGTTGTACCATGTGAAATAGGGGGTCAATTAGTGGAAAAAACTATCTGTGATTCAGGAGCAAGCGTGAATATAATGCCAAGTTCTCTCTATGAGAAACTTGGACTGACATGGATAAAACCCATAGAATTAAGCTTGCAGCTGGCAGATAAATCGGTGAAGGTGCCATTGGGCATTGTGGAAAATGTTGAACTTAAGATTGACAAATCGAAAGTTCTAGCAGAATTCGTGGTACTCGATATGGAGAATAGTCATAACGTTCACATCATTCTAGGACACCATTATTGGCTGCTGTTGGAGCCATCATTGACGGGAAACGAGGAAAGAAGACAATGGAAGTTTAAGGTCAACTGGTGGAAATAAGGGCATCCAAGAAATCATACGACCCACCATGAACAGTATTAGTGACAGTCGGGCTGATGACAATAAACCAAGCACTTGTTGGGAGGCAACCCAACCAATTTTTATTCTACTTTAGTTATTTTATTTTCAATAGTATAATTGCTTTTATATTGTCTTATTTTATTTAAACTGGCATGTGAATATTAGACACTGATTTATGTGTTTTTATGTAGGTACATGTTGAAACGAGGCGTGGCAAGGACTCAATTTGGACAGAATTTACGCAAAAATAGCGCCTAGGCGCTAAACTATAAGCGCCGCAGCGCTACGATGCCGTGAAGAAAGCGCCTAGGCGCTAATAAGGAAGCGCTGTAGCGCTAAAATGCGAGGATCAAGCGCCGTGGCGCTAGACACTCAGCACCTCGACGCTGACGGGCCGAGAGTTAAGAGTCGTTTCACATAGACCTATCGAGGATGATGAGGAGTATTATGATGACGAGGATACTGAGCTGTCAAGCAAGGACAGCGATTCCTGAAACGCGTTGTATGAGGTACGTGTTCCCATATTTTTCTTGCCTTAATACTGTACATTGGGGACAATGAACATACTTAAGTTTTGGGGGGGTCGTTCACTATCATTTTCACTATCGTTCACTCTGTTTTACTTTTTGTTCTATGAATTGCATGATTAGTTATCACCTGCATAGTAGAGTCTGGTCTTTCATTAAAAAAAATCGTTTATTTATTTATTGCATGCTAGAATTGTTAAGAAGAGTCATGGATACGTCATTGTGTGGCCAATGATGAAAATGAAATCGTTGTTGTAATATATATATATATATATATATATATATATATATATATATATATATATATAATATATATATATATATATATATATGTATTCATGATAATTTGGGAGTCACAAATATCGTTGCACGGTTATGTTTGTTGATACTATCAATGCTTAGAGACAATTTACATGCTTCTGATGCTAAATGGACAATAGGGATTTGAATTTTAGTAATTTTCACATGATATTAACTGACACTTATGCAAACACAGAAATAATCTAGGCAATCTTTCTCAATGTCTTTGGGCCTGTTTTCATTGCTATTATCGTTCGTTAGCCCATTGAGCCTAGAGTATATTGAGATGCTTTACCTTTATTTGTGCACCTCTCATATATCATTTGATTGAAAATTGCATGTGACTAGTTTGTATGAGTTGACCACTGGATTGACGGTGATCTAAAACTTTCTTGAACCTTTCAAGGTGAAATACGGATAATATGTGACATAGGAATGATTTAGGCAATCTTTGGAACCGTTTAAGCCGTTGAGCCTACCGAATAAACATGAAACATCCCTAGTGTCCCTTTTTTGAGCCTATTTAAAAAATCAAGTGGTGTGTGTTAGTGACATACAATTAGCCCCACTTGTATCTATTCTAAATCCCACAACAACTACCTAATGAAGCTTATACACTTATTGTCCTACCTAATCTTGAGATAAATAAGTTCATTGGTGTTGTAATGATTCAAGTACTTTTTGAAAAAAAAAAGGAGTTGAAAAAGTGACAAGAAAAGAAAAATAATCAAAGGAATGAATGAAAAAGTGGAGGAAAAAAAAAAGAAAAGTATGGGAAATCGAGGATATGATTGGGAAGAAAACAATGAAGTGATGGTGAATGAAATAAGAGTGAAGATGATGAAAATTCGATTATTTCTCTCAAATTTTGATTTTCATACCTTTTATTGTAGTTATGAGCTTAACGTTACAAGCCTACAAGATTTATTAACCTTGTCACATTTATCTAATATACTAGTTGAGAAAAACTGTTCAAGTCAAGCCTATGAATACCTGAGAAACATGGTTAGTAAGTATGAATTTTAATCATTTGCATGTCAACATCTCATTGTGTAACATTATCGTTTGGTATACCTGCATTGAATATCTATTGAACCAAACAATTACCAATGAAGTCCTGTGGGATATGTGTAATCGAATTTGTATATTTATGAAGTGTGATTTGAACTGATCTGAAGATCCCTTAAGTTTATAAAGCTAGTGGGTGTTGTAAATTTATTTGAGCATTTGATTGGGTAAATGAACATTGACATATCACACACGCACGTGACTCTTGAGTGATTATGAATTACATAAAAATGGATCAATCTGAGGCCACCGTCACTATTTGCATATCCATGACTATAGTTGTTGTGGGGACCCGGACGCTAATCAAGTTCTTAATCATCATTGGGACTAATTAATCAATTATAAAACAGGGTCTAATTTTTTTTAAAAAAATACAAAGCGGAAACGTAATGTAATTTACTTCAAATTACATATTAAACATAAACATACAATCTTGTGTTATCTACAAGAGTTCAACTAGGTTCAACTACATATCAGTGCTGAATCCTATGTTGCTTCCAAGCCCGGATCTCCACGCTATCTAATCTTCTCTCATCCTCTTCTTGACCCTGATCCAGCCCCACCTATTGTCATGCACACATACAAAACAAGACAACAGCCGGATAACTCCGGTGAGATATAAATATCCCAATATAAAAAATGTATACATGGAATCATATAAAAACATATACAAAAGCATATATAGGCAATATTCTTAACTTGTATCAAATCAGAAACATAAATCAATATCAAGCATTCAATAATCATGAATGATATAATCAACATGTCGTATCAGACTCAACTCAACCGACGCGTTGTCTCAGACTCGACTCAACTCTAACCTAGGGATCCCGATGTCTGGATATAGGTAATTATATCGAATCTCAGCCGATAGGAATGAATCAATCCCTAAACGGCATCGATATAATTCATATATCAGTGTCTGGGCGAATCAGCCGCAGAATTGACGAATCAGTCAAGAATTAGGCGAATCAGCCGATAACCAGACGAATCATCCTGTAATTAAGCGAATCAGCTTAAGTTTAGACGAATCAGTCAATAACCAGACGAATCAGCCTGTAATTAAGCGAATCAGATTAAGTTTAGACGAATCAGTCAATAACCAGACGAATCAGCCGGTGACTAGGCGAATCAGCCCATGACTCAACGACTCAGTAATCAATACATGTAGTGGCTATGAATCAATAGCCTACAAACATCAATCTCATCATACATTAGCTATAAATCAATAGACTACAGTCATAAGTCTCATCAATTGCAAATATCAATGCAATAAATGAAATTATGTGATTTAGGGAAACTCGAGTCAAACCTCACTCGAGTTGTGCAAGCCCAACTCAACATTAATTTATACCTTTCTTTCTGATATTCTGACTTTGTCGAAGTCTCGAACTCAAAACCTGTCAATATCAATCTGGCAATGACAATACCAAAGAGTATACTATCAATACCCGTTCAAATCAATACTGGATATAAACAGAATTCAATCAAATTATGTTTCAATAACATAATGTCATAATCTCAATATATCCAGCGCTACCATATCAGTCAGATATCAATCCCAACATCTCGTACTCGATAACAATTCAATTCTGATATCAAGTCGACTCCAAAACTATTCTGAAAATCATAACAATTCCATAATCAGTCTGTTTCTTAATCTGACTTCGATTCTATGATGTCTAATACGTCAAGAACAACATATATGAGTTCCATTCAATTCTGACAATATCATAATTTCAAAGCATGTCAAAACGTAGTAAAACTTACGTCCAGTTGTAGCCTACGTCGATAGGAACTCGATACCGAAGTCGGATTCAAAATCTAACGGACGGATTGTTCGCAGAAGGCGTAAGGATTTCCCAAAATCTCTCCTCTTCTTTCTCAGATTTTCTACTGAATATTTCGAAGGATTCCTTGCTATATATATCAGTGCATGCATGTCATAAGGTGTCCTCATTTTCGCATAACACGTCGCACCGCGGGTGCGGTAGGTGTAAGACCGCGGGTGCGCTCATGCTTCGACAATCTTATCTATTCTGAAATTGCACGACCGCGGGTGCGGTACATGTCGAGACCGCGGGTGCGGTAATACTTGCACCGCGGGTGCGGTCACCCTTCGATAAAACTGACCAAGTTTCTGTCCATGCACCGCGGGTGCGGTACATGCAAGGGCGCGGGTGCAGTGTTGCTTCTGCAACACATTCTGAAATTCAAAATAAATGGCCGCACATTATCTTAAATCGTGTCTCCGTTTACCCTTTCGTAATCACGTTAAATTATACGTCAATAATCCTTGATTAACAGTGATTAATTCTCGGGCATTACATTTCTCCCCCTCTAAGATCTGAGTTCGTCCTCGAACTCGCAAGTAATCAATTCAGATATATCAGAAGAAATGTATCCAGAGTTTAAATCAGAAACTCATCTCAATGAATCTGTTCTGAAATTTCAATCTCATATCAAGTTCTATTTCTGGAAATAGCTCTGATAAAGTCAATCTCGCAATACTGGTTATACAACATCTGTATATACCCAACTTATAGTTCGTAACAACTCAACATCATCAGCTGTTATCGAATCTGTTTGTCTCAATCAAAGATATATTCGATCTTTGATCTCAAATACCAACAGTCATCGTCCGACATTGGCATATTCAGTCTATTTATTATGAGCTATTTTCATTTTCTTCTGAATTAGCTTCATCTTTTCAGTCATATCTCTGATCATTTCAGATCCAATCTCAAGAACTTCAGAGATATCATTTCAATAAAGAGAAAATCCATATATCTTTCCGTACAACGCTTCGAAAGGAGTTATCTCAATACTCGTTTGATAGCTGTTGTTGTACGAAAATTTACAAAATGACAATGAATCCTGCCATTTAGTGTTAAAATCAAGCATTACAGCTTTCAACATATCCTCCGAAATCCGGATAATTCACTCTGACTGTCCATCAGATAGTGAATACTATTCAGTATTCAGATATAATCTAGTATCTAACTCTTATAGTACATTCTGTCCAACGTGCAAAATCAACCAAAATCACGGTCTAATATACTCAACTCTCAGTACTCCGTGTAATCTAATCATTTTCCTGACGGAATACTAATAGTATATCATATTCGTACATCTTCATGTACGGTTTAGCACTTGCAGACTGGATCAGTCTGTCATTCCTAACTCAATCCATACTCAATTCCGAGAGGAATGTAGTAACTTCATCACGATATCCTTGGAAATGTAATCTCATTTCCATTCAGGAACCGACAAGTTACATAACCAATCTCTTGGTTTGTTTTCTTTCTGTCTTTATCTGTCTGTAATTCAGACATTTCAGTCCAAATTCTGTCATATCTAATCTCATCTGTTTCTATCAAAATATTTTCTGCTATCAGGATGCCTACTGAATCAAGTATTGCACCCTTCTGACAATTCTGTCATTTCAAATTTGAAATATCAGACACCAACAAGTCAGTTATTAATATACAATACAGTATTACTTACCTGATATTCTGATCGACACTCTATTCTGACTATTTATATTGAGTTCTAAACCTTCTAATCAAATTTTCGAACTGCTAACGTTTCAAAATCAGCCCTGGTTCGGACTGTGCAATATAATCTCCATTGTCTATAATCTGTCTCAAGCACGTATTCAGAATAACATCAATATTCAATCAGATTCAAAACATGCTAAACTCATTGATACTGATCTGCTAAACTCATAACCCTCAATGTCTGACACCGATGTCAACCTCGGCTGACTAATCACGGTTTAACCCTGCTAAAATCAACAAATATATCATCTTCAGATATAACACATCCTGAATGCAATCTGTCTCAACCAGGATTCAAAATTTCAACAATTTCTGATCTCAACTCAAAGCTAAAATCAATCTCTCTGAATTCAGATCTAAAATCTTATCTGGAGAAAACACTACTGCCACTCTCGAATCGGGGAGGTGGTTGCGGTGGTCTCGACACTGGAGGAACAAATTCAGCTCCTCTCTGCCTTATCAGGCCCGCTTCAGCGCCCTTTGCTCTATTCATGGCATCAGCAAAGTTATTCGGTCGTCCTGTGTTCACCAATGTAAAAATATCGGGATGCAAGCCATTGATGAACTGATCAGCAACGGCTTCGTCATTTTCAGCCACATGTGGAGCAAATTTCAACAAGGTAGAGAACTTGGTCACATATTCCTCAATGTTCAGCTGACCCTGTCTCAAATTGGCAAACTCCGCCCCCTTGTCTTTCCTGTACGACACTGGGAAAAATCTCTGATAAAACTCAGTTTTAAATACATCCCAAGTAATAATCGTACCTCGTTGCTCCAAGGCCCTCTTCATCGTAATACACCAGCTTTTTGCAACATCAAGCAACTGGTGCCCAATCAATTTAATTCGGCGCTCATCACTGTACTCCAGTGAATCAAACATCATCTCAATGTTACCTAACCAACTCTCACACTCGACCGATGTCTCAGTACCCTTCAGAGTGGGTGGTTTGAATGACTGAAACCTCTTCAGCAAGGTTTCCATTGGAGTCGGTGTTACATCCATTGGAGGATTTGATGTACTACCCTGTTCTGGTATTCTTCTGGGAGGCATATCTGAATATCACAAGGATTAGTAACCCAATCCAACAACCTGTTTCAATCAGTCTCTCCTCCGATCATCTTACTGCTGATCGAGAATCGGGTCGAATTCATTTCAAATAATACATATTACAAAATCAAATCAGATAATTCAAGTAACATGTATTATATAAAGCAGTAAGCATAATAGATTGCTAGCATGCAAAAGCAAGGAAGAAAACTCAATCTACCCCGTTCACTAGCCTCTTCTATCTCAATCTAAAGGATCTATCGCTCTGATACCACCTGTTGTGGGGACCCGGACGCTAATCAAGTTCTTAATCATCATTGGGACTATTTAATCAATTATAAAACAGGGTCTAATTTTTTTTTTAAAATACAAAGCGGAAACGTAATGTAATTTACTTCAAATTACATATTAAATATAAACATACAATCTTGTGTTATCTACAAGAGTTCAACTAGGTTCAACTACATATCAGTGCTGAATCCTATGTTGCTTCGAAGCCCGGATCTCCACGCTATCTAATCTTCTCTCATCCTCAAGAAAACTCAATCTACCCCGCTCACTAGCCTCTTCTATCTCAATCTAAAGGATCTATCGCTCTGATACCACCTGTTGTGGGGACCCGGACGCTAATCAAGTTCTTAATCATCATTGGGACTAATTAATCAATTATAAAACAAGGTCTAAATTTTTTTTAAAAATACAAAGCGGAAACGTAATGTAATTTACTTCAAATTACATATTAAACATAAACATACAATCTTGTGTTATCTACAAGAGTTCAACTAGGTTCAACTACATATCAGTGCTGAATCCTATGTTGCTTCGAAGCCTGGATCTCCACGCTATCTAATCTTCTCTCATCCTCTTCTTGACCCTGATCCAGCCCCACCTGTTGTCATGCACACTTACAAAACAAGACAACAGCCGGATACCTCCGGTGAGATATAAATATCCCAGTATAAACAATGTATACATGCAATCATATAAAAGCACATACAAAAGCATATATAATCAATATTCTTAACCTGTATCAAATCAGAAACATAAATCAATATCAAGCATTCAATAATCATGAATGATATAATCAACATGTCGTATCAGACTCAACTCAACCGACACGTCGTCTCAGACTCGACTCAACTGATGCGTCGTCTCAGACTCGACTCAACTCTAACCTAGGGATCCCGATGTCTGGATATAGGTAATTATATCGAATCTCAGTCGATAGGAATGAATCAATCCCTAAACGGCATCGATCTAATTCATTTATCAATGTCTGGGCGAATCAGCCGCAGAATTGACGAATCGGTCAAGAATTAGGCGAATCAGCCGATAACCAGACGAATCATCCTGTAATTAAGCGAATCAGCTTAAGTTTAGACGAATCAGTCAATAACCAGATGAATCAGCCTGTAATTAAGCGAATCAGCTTAAGTTTAGACGAATCAGTCAATAACCAGACGAATCAGCCGGTGACTAGGCGAATCAGCCCATGACTCAACGACTCAGTAATCAATACATGCAGTGGCTATGAATCAATAGCCTACAAACATCAATCTCATCATACATTAGCTATAAATCAATAGACTACAGTCATAAGTCTCATCAATTGCAAATATCAATGCAATAAATGAAAGTATGTGATTTAGGGAAACTCGAGTCAAACCTCACTCGAGTTGTGCAATCCCAACTCAACATTAATTTATACCTTTCTTTCTGATATTCTGACTTTGTCGAAGTCTCGAACTCAAAACCTGTTAATATCAATCTGGCAATGACAATACCAAAGAATATACTATCAATACCCGTTCAAATCAATACTGGATATAAACAGAATTCAATCAAATTATGTTTCAATAACATAATGTCATAATCTCAATATATCCAGCGCTACCATATCAGTCAGGTATCAATCCCAACATCTCGTACTCGATAACAATTCAATTCTGATATCAAGTCGACTCCAAAACTATTCCGAAAATCATAACAATTCCATAATCAGTCCGTTTCTTAATCTGACTTCGATTCTATGATGTCTAATACGTCAAGAACAACATATATGAGTTCCATTCAATTCTGACAATATCATAATTTCAAAGCATGTCAAAACGTAGTAAAACTTACGTCCAGTTGTAGCCTACGTCGATAGGAACTCGATACCGAAGTCGGATTCAAAATCTAACGGACGGATTGTTCGCAGAAGGCGTAAGGATTTCCCAAAATCTCTCCTCTTCTTTCTCAGATTTTCTACTGAATATTTCGAAGGATCCCTTGCTATATATATCAGTGCATGCATGTCATGAGGTGTCCTCATTTTCGCATAACACGTCGCACCGCGGGTGCGGTAGGTATAAGACCGCGGGTGCGCTCATGCTTCGACAATCCTATCTATTCTGAAATTGCACGACCGCGGGTTCGGTACATGTCGAGACCGCGGGTGCGGTCATGCACCGCGGGTGCGGTAATACTTGCATCGCGGGTGCGGTCACCCCTCGATAAAACTGACCAAGTTTGTGTCCATGCACCGCGGGTGCGGTACATGCAAGGGCGCGGGTGCAGTGTTGCTTCGGCAACACATTCTGAAATTCAAAATAAATGGCCGCACATTATCTTAAATCGTGTCTCCGTTTACCCTTTCGTAATCACGTTAAATTATACGTCAATAATCCTTGATTAACAGTGATTAATTCTCGGGCATTACAGTTGTCAGCGTTAATTCTTGCTTGAGTTTGCATTTTTATTTTTGTTCTTAATTTTGCTCTGGACTAGCACAAGTTCAAGTTTGGGGGGTTTGATAAGTGCAAAAATTGCACTTAATTTATATGTTAATCCTTTTGTTCTATGTCGGTTTCGAATAGAATTACGCGTGGTTTTTGTTGTTTTGGTGTCATGCAGGGGATAAACAACCAGTTTATGTTTTAGAGCAATTATAGATGTTTTTGAGCGTGAAACTACGATAGACGAGCGCCTAGGCGCTGCCCAAGAAGCGCCGTGGCGCATCATTGCCGAAGTATAAGCGCCGCGACGCCTAAACGTCGAGAGTCAAGCGCTTAGGCGCTAAGAAACAAGCGTCGTGGCGCTAACCTATATAATTGAAGGGCGTCGTGGTGCTAGTGGCGGTGAAACAAGATTAAATGGGCTTCGACCAGCGGCCCAGGGGAATAAAAATGAAACCAAGGGTTCAAAATAGAGGAGCCGTTTTTGGGAGAAAAATACACGAGAGAGGGAGAAAAAGGAACGAGACGAAGATCTGGAGTCTGAAGATTGATCACGAAGACGAAGAACGACGATTCAGGGAACAGAGACGCCACTTCTGATTTGCTTTCTAATCTTTTACTCTGTTAATTTCTTGTGTAGCGATGTCTAATTATTTAAACATGCGATGTTTTTATTTAGATTTCGTCATGAACTAATTCTGCAGACTAGAGGATGACGTAACTTTGTGGATACGATGATTTGACGCAGTGATTTATTTGATTGAATTCCGCTCTTGTTTAATTGTGTTCTCTGTGTTTATTTCACTGCAATTTATTGGCCATAAATTATTTGTTTTTTGATTAATTCTATAACTCGGGAGAGAGACTAGGATTATAGATCATTAGAGACACATAGTTTAATGTTTATAGCATTCGGAAGGCATATAACTTTAGCGAGGCTTAGGTAAGAACATTGTTTGCATCTATCCATAAAACTTAAATTTTAATTACGAATATTAGAATCGAAGTTTGATTGATATAGTTTATTCGTCACTTGGGAAAAGGGGAATAAAATAATTAAGTTTTCTTGGCCATTAAATAATTGGAATTCAAGAATATAATGTTAACTGAGAATAATTATCGTGGAAACTTAGTGAAATCATTTATCTATATATTTTCTCTCATTGATATTTTCCTCAAATCGGTGATTAGATTAATTCTTTATTTGCAATTAATTCGTTTAAGTAAACCAATCATTTTACTGAATTTTTCTAGACAAAGTCGGGAATATTTTAATTACAAGGACTGATATACGTTTTTATACACACTCCTCGTGGGATCGACACTTTTACTCAAAAATTCATTTTACTATAACTTGACGTCGTACGCTTGCGAGCAATCAAGAAAACATGCAACATCTTGCGTGCATACATAGGAAAATTTGTTGTAGTTTACTTTGATGATATCCTATTGTATAGCAAAAACTTGGATGAGAATGTTAAACACTTGAGACTGGTGCTAATCACACTAAGGGGAGAAAGTTTGTATGCTAACTTAAAGAAATGTGATTTTTGTACAAGCAAACTTGTCTTTGTTGGTTTTGTGGTAATTTCACAGGGAATACAAGTGGATGAAGACAAGGTAAGTGCTATTCGAGATTGGCCAGCGCCTACTACTGTTGGTCAAGTCCGAAGCTTTCATGGACTTGCAAGCTTCTATAGGAGGTTTGTATAGTATTTTAGCACACTTGCAGCACCGATGACTGTGGTGATAATGAATAACGTCCCATTCCATTGGGGCGAGGAGCAAGAGAAGTCCTTCAATACTATTAAGCAAAAATTAATTAATGCTCCTTTACTTGTTTTTACCTAATTTTGCTAATAATTTTGAAATTGAATGTGATGCTTTAGGAGTGGGTATTGGTGGAGTCTTGATGCAAGGATGACGGCCGGTGGCGTACATTTGTGAGAAGCTCAATGGAGCAGTACTGAACTACCCAACGTATGACAAGGAGTTGTACGCACTTGTGAGGACACTAGAGACGTGGCAGCACTACTTGAGGCCTAGGGAGTTTGTGATTCATACGGATCATGAATCCTTAAAGCACCTTAAGGGGCAACATAAGGTGAACAAGCGGCATGCCAAGTGCGTGGCATTCATAGAGACATTCCCCTGCATAATCAAGTACAAACAAGGTAATGAAAATGTAGTGGCCGACGCACTATCACAGAGGTACATACTAATCTCTATCTTGGATGCAAAAGTTTTGGGGTTGGAGCATGTGAAATAGTTATACGTGATAGATGAGGACTTTTAGGGTGTATTTGAAACATTTATTCATGGACCACATGACAAATTTTATTTGCATCATGGTTTCTTATTTAGAGAAGATAAGTTGTGTGTTCCTAAATCTTCAATTCGTGAATTACTTGTTAGGGAGGCACATGGGGGTGGTTTGATGTGACAACATTGAGCGGTATAAAAAAGTCCTACTAGTACCTCCAGGACCATCAATGAAAAAACTTTTGATTGGTTATGCACAATACTTCTATGATGGTGTCAAATGCAATCCTCTGTTGGGCATTCAAACGTTCAATATATCTCAGATCATCATCAAAAATATGATAATAAAGCTCATCCTCAAGCATTCTTGCTAGTGGGGTGTCTTCTAAAAACTCAACACTTATTGATGGAAAATCAAAATCTTCAAGTTTCTTTTTGTACTGATGCACCAACCTTCGTATCTCAAGCAATAACTTATTGATGATTAAGTTACTTGATTAAATTTCTCTATAAAAATCGTCACACATGCAAGGATGGAACTCATCCTAAAGTTCTCAAACTATTGTTGGTTGACAGAACACCAGTATTGATACAAATAACTTTCTCAATGAAAATGACATTCTAACGGAGCGTGCTTCTTGCGGACATTGTTTTACATAATCATCCTGTTAGAGAAGTCCCATCATTTCAGCAGACTACTTAAATGTTGAATATGTTACTCCATTCACAATCATCAGATCTCAAAAGATGTTCGGTCCCTGACATGATTTAAAAGGATACAAAGATAAAACATATAACCTTCAGATGACGACACAACATATACTCTTGCAACCACTTCATTGTTGCTTCTTCGACGAATCCCTTTTTTCTAGATTTTATCCACGTGTAATATCGTGGAAATTCTCGATATACATACTTTCCAGTCAGGCCAGGATCACAATTTATTTTGAAAAATTCTGTAAGCATAGCCTTCGAGTTGTCATCATCTACAAGTATATCACTTGCGTGTTGTTGGGGGTCAAAATAAATCAAATGTTGGTTTGGTGTATGTAGTTGTAACCTAATGACTGAAGGATATATCCTACTGAACTCAAATAATAAAATTCGTGACAATGCTTCAGGCGCACAAATCCACATTCCATCCACGTACTGTTGGATTTCATCACAATTTTTCCAATTTCGTAACTCTAGTTCAACCCTATCAGGACCTTTATGGATGTACTTAACACATTTAATCCCTCTAAATACTTCTACGTTAATATGACAATCATATTTTAATAAAAGCCACGGATTGTACGGGACAATCCAACCATTAACAATGAAAACATCGTCACTATTGGAAATTGATACTTGACCACCTTCACGTCTTTGATACAAAGGGTATGAATCATTTCCTCGAGAGTGTATCCCACAAATGGCTTCGGAAAGTTCTTCTTACGTTTACCATTTACCATGCATGGACAATTAGACTGATTGATCCATAAGATTCATGTATCATATGGTGGACAACTGTTTTGTGTAGATTGGATTCTTCTATTTGTAAAGGTGTTTCAGCACGCACAATCGAGTCAAAGTGATCGGGAGTACACAACTTATCATTATTTTCAAACATGACCAACATATGAACATGAGGAAGCCTTCTCTTTTTATATTAAATTACATACGAATAAGAGCGGACCTTACCTAAAACCGCTCTATCCACAACGTCTTTCTTAAACTCCTCAAAATTTGACTGAAATATCCTTGTAATCAATTTTGAACGGTCTTGAGGTGATTGCCAAGGGAGTAGTTGATATCTTATCTATTTCAAATTCGGAATGCATGTCATTGTAAGTGTTATATCTGGTTTTCCATATGTTTGTAGGAAAGTCATGACATCTTGATACCGTTGGTACATATCACGAGGGCTTCAAACGAAGGATGATGGCAAAACGAATTTTCTACCAACATTTCCTGTATAATGTATTTGGTAGATATATATAAGATGTGAGCTGCAATATATGTTGCGAAAAATAATATTCTGCTCAGATAGTTATTGTACCTGCATTATTTTCACCTCTATGCAAACAATCTTGCAATCTTTGGTAAAGTTCTTAACGTATATCACATCGATTTGAACGTATCCATCGTAGTCTTTGTGTTTAAATCTTTACGTAATTGTCAAATACATATTGTTCAAGTACACGGCCTCCTCTAACTAGAAAAGACGCTGAATTTTCTCGTATCTGATTAAGAAAATAATTTACACAATAGGAGTATATGTGTGAATTTAAGTTTTAAATTTTTTTAATTAAAAAGATAAAGCATAAAGTACAATGGTTTTTTTACGAACCTGTAGGATATATGCATAGTAATTGAATCATATTAACCGGGTATCATTGATATTTCGGCTATTTATGTCCCAAACATATGTAACAAATGGCAGAATGAGGGGATATTGTAAAGGATCATTATAGGCAACTACATCTTGAATGCTGATAAGATTTCCACCGATTCCTTGTATAGTAATATCTTGACTGCTCAAAGTTTCTTGACACTTGTTGTCAACAATGATGGCTGCAACTTGAGATGTTGATAAACTATATTGATGTTCATTAGGTTTTTGTGCCTGATGATGAGCCTACAGTTAGGTATGTTTTGACATTTGCCAATTTTTTGAAACACGTGCACAAATGGATTGTGTTGATCAAGAATATTTTGTATCTTAAGCAACAATTCTCGCCTTAGTTCTTGATTTTCATGAAGTATATTGTTTATATCATGATCTATGTCAACAATCCACATCTCCATGTATCTTGGCCAACAGTTCTCATTCGGTAAAATACTTCCAATCAAGTGATATATTGATCCATGGGCACGAAATGTGTAAATTCCATGTGCACCAGTTGCTAAGGACTCGTCTATGTTGACTCTCATTGATGTAAAAGAGAAAACATGATTGTATGCCCTTATGAATTGTCGAAAATGCTTACCTTCCTCATTACCCGCAACATACAACTCTTGAAATTCAATGGGAGAAGGGATATGATTCAAATTTGTATTTCCATTTCTACAACATAATTTTGATGTTTCACCATTAAACAATAAAGCTTGGCAATGTATACAAATTCTTGGGTCAGAAAATTGTCACCAATAATTTATCTCACTTTCATCATAATCCCTTGCTAGGCTACGATATCGACATGGACGTGGATGTCATTGTCTGTGTAACGCCCCGAAAATTTAAAGGTTCACGCGAACCACAATCATATAAATTATTAAATTCCTTGTGTATTTTAATTAAATGTTTTAATTTCATGAATTAATTATTTTGTGCATATTTGCATGTTTAAAACATATTTTTCGAGATGGTTGCATTAAAATATATTTTTAAAGTTTATTCGAGTTGCGATCGAAGAAAGGAGACCGAGGGCTGAATAAGAGAAAATAATATTCTTATTAAATAATTGTTTTTTAATTATTTAAATAAGGTTGATGCTTGAATGATTTATTTTGAGTGACTAAATGATTAATTGTGTAATTTTATTTGATTTCATTATTTAAAAAGATTTTCAGACGAATATCGGTAGTTGGCCAGAACGGAGGACCGGAGACGATTAAGGTGTTAAAGATTTAAAAGATAAAATTTTATTTTTAGTTAAGAAATTAATTATTTTAAATAATTTAAGAATTATGGAATTTTTAAGGTCAAATTTAAAATAATTTGTGGGACCAAGGAATTTTATGTATTTTATAATGGAATTTTTGGAAATATATATTTTAAATCTTTTAATTTAAGCCTATTGATTTTATTAATTTTAATGGGCCTAATTTATTAGTACAAAAAATTAGTGTTGATTAAGCCCATTAAATAAAAAGTTAAAAAGCCTGTTTGTTTTTTTTATTTATTAAAACTAAACCCACACAAGCACACTAGACATGTCAAAACGGGTTGACGGGGCGGGCCAGACCGCAACCCGCCGCAACCCACCATTAGGCGGGGCGGGGCGGGCCAGCCCGCATTTTGGCGGGCCTCTAAATTGTCAACCCAGCCCAACCCACCTTGGGCTGCGGGTTAGGCGGGCCGGCCCGCTTATTTTTTTTAAAAAAAAAATTCTACAGAGTATCGCAGTAAACATAGAAGAAAAATATATTTCAGTCAAATAGTTTCATAAAATACTTAAAAACATTGAAATAAGAAATTAAGAAAGCATACAACATAATCCATAAAAAGTAAAGTATTTAAACCAAACATGAAGATTGAGAATGGAAGAGAACATAAAGTCGAGGAAAGAGACGGTTGTAAATTTTAAAAAAATATTATGTCTTCAACAATACAAATAATTAGCAAACCTCCGCTGGATCCACAAAATTTCACTGCAACTCATCGGACTTCAAACGAAACCGTTCTTGGGTTCAACTAAACACCTACACACACAAACACTCCGAAACACACACTAAGTTACGTGAAAGTGAATTGAAAATGGAGGAACAGCGGCCGTTTCTTCTTTGCAAATCAAGGGAAGTTTTCGATTTTTTTTCTACTTCGTTCTTCGTTTTTCTTCCTTGTTCTTCCTTCCAATAATGATCACCCGACTCCCGTGCATCTCAAGGTGGATTTTTTGTGAGGTTTTGACAAGAGAAAAGGGGAGAAAAAAAATAGAAATCGTCCTCCGTTCGTCACCGACTTTCACCGCTACGGTATTCGGATTTCGAGGGTTTTAAACGGAAAGGCACGCCATAAATCTCCTTTTTCTCATCTATCACATCATATTACATCAGGGACGGATCTAGGATTTTGACACTGGGGGGCCGCTTAGTTTATTTTGCGACGGTTTTCTCAACAACCGTCGCTATATGGCGACGGTTATAAGAAACCGTCGCGGATTTTGCGACAGTTTCCGTCACAACCGTGGCTAAGCCAAAAAAAAGAAAGAAAGAGGGATCAGGTTTCGAAATCGGGTGGAGCAAACGTTATAATTGGCTTTAGCCACTGAGATACATGGACGTATCATTCATTTTGGTGGGGCCATGTATATATATATCTGTTTATATATTTAGTTTAAAAAAAATTAATATATACTAAAAAAAAATTTTAAATTTTTTTGGGGGGCCGTGGCCCCCGTTCGCCCTACACTAAATCCGCCCCTGTATTACATGTTTTAATTATGTTTGCATGGAAAATATATTGGCCTTTTAATTATTTTCGTTTTTATGCCATAGCATGTCAAAAACTCATGTTTTTATGTTCTAAAACTTGTGTTAATGATGCATAAAGGGGCTGCCATCATAGGGTTATGAGAAGGGATGAATTTGAGAGGGTTTAAGGTCCTAAACAAGTTGACACAAGGGCTAGACACGGGGTAGGAAAGGGTTGCTCGAAAATTGAGTCCTTGTGTACAAGGACTCTTCGACGAGGACTCTACGAGGGCCAAGGTTTCTAGCTGTTGTGAGGGTGTGTTAAGGGAACAAAAAGGGACTGTAGGATTGTTCAAAGGGGGATGTGCGATGCTAAGGGTGAAGGCTACACAATCGCGAGAGGGCGGAGGGCCGCACATGGCTAAGGAGTCGCGGCTGCGAGGCTTCAGCTTCTGGGCATGGGAAGCTCGGTCCAGCAGGTTCCTTAGGGGTTGATCAGGGTCCTAGGAGGGTCAACTAAGGTCTGGACATGTGGCTAAGGGGCTGGAGTCGAGGTTAGCTTAGGATCAAACCAAATATGAGCTAGGGTTTGTGCAGAAATTTTCAGTAGGTATCATAGGCTGTCCAAGTGCTTTAATTGTCTTGTATTGGCTTGAAAATAGTTTATTTAGGTGTTATTAAGCTTTGGTTCAAATTGGGTAAAGTTTGGTTAAGTTTCGGCTTCATACGAGTCAAAATCGGGAAGTACGTCTAAATTTAAAAACGATTCAGTAAACGCCTAGTTTTAAGCTTCATAAAATTATGGAAAATTATATTTAAGCTTAAATAATTATTATATGTCTAAATTTTTCATTTGGGAATTTTATATTAAGGTTTGGTTTAATTCGGGATTAAAAAGCGTTAATACGTCTTATTTAAAGATTAAATTAATAGTCCTCGTTTTAAGCTAAATAAAAATATGGGAAAATTCATGTAGGCTTAAATAATTATTTGGGACATGGTAGAGTCAATGAATTCAAGAAAAGTCAAAACCGAGGAATTTTACGTCTAGGGGTAAAACGGTCTTTTTACACCTAGAAATTAGTAAAGGTCATGGCAGTGCCCTAAATGCTATTGTTATGAAAATATGATTAATTTTAAATGTTTATAAATTGCTCATGATTGAATTAGGATTTTTAAATGTCTAAGAGATTTTTATGATTTAAAGAAGACATTTAAAATACTTATTGCATGCTTGGTTTCAAAAATGAAAAAATGTTATGTTATCCATGATTTTTATAAAGTGATGTGAATGAAATACGTTGAAGGAAGTGAAGTGATTGTGATTAGTTCGTTAATAATGGCGATGTCGTGAGGGTGATGGTCCCAGTGGGAGCCCGACAATCGTGTTTCCATTATTACGAACATGAGGTTATGAGGATATGAGGTTTGAGGTAAGAATGGGAATATCATAAGGGGAGAAGGTCCCAGAGGGAGCCCATTTATGGGAGAAGGCCCCAGAGGGAGCCCCGACGATCGTATTTCTATTCGATAATGTTTGGCCAGGGCCCAGTTGATCGGTGAGAGTGTTGCTGGTGTCCCCCGCCGCCCAGTACTGTGGTTACATGTAGATGGATCCATCGACTTTTGAGGATTGAGGAAAGTCACAATTAACGATCTGAATTCAACAAAGGATAAAGGAAAAGGAAAAATGTTTATGATCATGAATATGTTTTATGTCATGTCATGTTGAGGAAAAAGGAAAAAGGTTAATGTTTATGAAATGCATCATGAAAATATTTATGAAAATGTTTATGTTTAAATTTATGCATCTTCATGAAAACGATATTTTAAGTACAAGTATTTTTCACCGTTATATGTTGACTGTATTACGTATTACTTGTTATCAAGATTATGGTGTGTTGAGTATTTAGACTCACTAAGTGTGATGGATGCAGGTGAGGTTGAGGGAGGTCTTGACGGATTATTTGACTGGACTGATGGCGCACACAACACGAGGACCAGCGGTTCTACTTTTTCCGCATTATGATTTACGACGCATGATTTATGTCAAAGATTTTTAAGACTATTTATTTATGCTTTTGAGAGATTTTTGAGAGGTTTAGTATGGGCTATTCTTTTCAAATTATGGCTTTTTAGGTTTGGTAAACATACGACGATTTTATTTTACGACTATTGCACTTGATTTTTAAAATGCTAGAGGGTTGGTATTTTAATTTAAAAGGGTAAAATATTTTAGAAAAATATTTTCATATGGTAAATGTACATGGTCAGAAATTGAGTGTAAATAAAAAAAAATTCTAGTATTTTTAAAGCTTTAAAGCAATAAAAAGGACATGACGTTTCAGTATGCTAGTTGTGACATTGTTTTCATTGAAGTTAATTCCTGCAATATTTTTCAAATTAACCTTCAAACTTACAATAAAAAAATTTTTTGCTGGAAGAGTTAATCAATGAATTATATAGAGGAATTTATTATTCCAACATATTTGTAAACCTTCTTTTTAAAAATAATTTATCTTCAAAATATTTGACGATATATATTGTATATTGCAAAAATTCCAAAATATATTCATGACACAAAATGTTTTGGTGTCATGGTGTTGTAATATAATGAATGTTTGATATGTTAGTCTCATATATTCATGACACATGCAACGTGTATGCCTTCGTGACTAGTCCTAATTGAAATTGTGAAATGCATATAAACACTAATGAAAATTCATATATTTCATATTTTACAGTACAAAAATATAAACTATTATAAAATAATATTTTTCATATTTATATGTTTTTTTTTGTTGAAAAATTAGAATAATTATTTAAAATTAATTAAAATTGTTGTTCGAAACTTTGAAATAAGACATTAAAAAAATGTACAATATGTTCAAATTATATTTTCCATGTTTAAAAATATATTTCATGTAGAATGCTTCCTATTTAATATTAAAATCAATTTTCGAAACATTTAAATGATTAAATATTTGTGCATAAAATTTTGAAAATTAAAACAAAAAAATCAATCACCTGGTTGATGGACTCCCATCAAAGTCATTAAATACTAAACATAGAACTTGAGAGGGAAATTATTGCCGAAAGCAATAAAAAGTTTGGTTGCATTAGAAGGCATAGAGAAGTGAATGGGTAGAAGATGGCTTTTTGGGGTTGAGTTCGCGCAGGGCTAGAGCCACAGCGCTGCACTAGGAGCACTGCAGCACTGCTGCTTTGCATCATGTAGCGCCGCGGCGCTACAGGGTAGCGCCTAGGCGCTGGTTCCAGTATCTTCGGGCTTCGAGTTTAGGTGCTATTGCTTCCTTTGGGTACTAATACGTCAATATGTCCAAGCTTAGTGATGGTTAGATTAGACGTTACGAAGTTTTAATAGGGAAAGTTGAATTATGGTTTAGGCGAGGTCCGTGTCTTTCATTGCTTGGGAAATTTCATACTCCATGTCAAGATTGTTTCAGGGTTTGAGTCGTGATTTAGTATGTTGATTAAACGTGGTCAAGTCCCGAGGGGCCTAGAAAGTCAGTTATTTAATTACTTCGGCGGTAAGTTGGTTTGGTACGGTCAAGTTATGAAATTTTAAGTTGGTGGAATAATGTACTAGTATGTATGTGCACCAGTAGCCCCAAGCGAGATCCAACGAATCCCTCGACACTTTGTAAGTATGTTCGACGTGCAATATTTTATGTTTTTGAGGTATGCTAAATGTTCTGTGACCAATTATAAACGGGTCTGGAAGCCGGTGAACGTGGCCTGGGACCTCTCTACCCCGGTAAAGCATGACCAGGTTTATATCAGGATTTGAAAGCGGTAAAGCATGACCATTGACCAATCCATCCAATAAAGCATGATCGGGGATCTCATGTATGTGGTAGTGGACATCCCTGTCAGCTCGGTACTGTGGTTTAGTCTGATCAGGCGCATTCTATGTATGAGTCACTTGCTTTGAAACATATGTTGAAAACTAAGTTTTGGCGTTTGACAAATTGCGAACCAACTGATTAAGCAAATAACTGAACACAAGAAAACTGAACTACGCAACTGAATGCACAGCTAACTATCAGCAGTTGTATTCCTTACCAACTTTCGCCCATCAGCTGATCCCTCAACTGTACACGTCATCAGTTGAGAACGAAAATCGACAAATAGTACAACAGACTGCAACTAGTAGAGGAAAGCTGCATTTCAGAGTTTGCAGTGTACGATTTTCAGAGAATATCGACGTGGCAATCAATCAACAGATATAAAGATTCAAATGATATTTAATATTACCGTTGAGAGGGAAGCATATAAATAGGTGATGAAGGCAGCTGAGAAAATAACACGCAAACTATTATTCTATTCAAGTTTGCTGTTACTCTGGAAAAATCACCACTCGTATTTGAATATCAAGAGCTCACTCTTATCAGATTTATCAGTAGCAATCAAGGCTACCTTTATGAGCTTGTTAGCACTTTGAAATCTTTGTTAGATTTATATTCAGTTGTGTTATATTCAGTCACACTGTAAAAGTTATTGTGAACTAAGAGTTTCAGTTTGGCAGTGTTAAGTCCAAACTGAAGTGGGTCAGTTAGTACAACGTGTGTATTCGATCAAAGTCTTTTAGTGAAAATCCTATCTTCGTGATAGAAGGGGTGACGTAGGAGTTATTCTATTCTCCGAACATCCAGAAACATATCGTGTGCTTTTTATTTCAGTTACTATCAATTATTCTATCTTTCAGTCAGTTTACTTCCGCAACTTTTTTCAGTTAAATTGATTGTTATCGACTGACGAGATACCGAGTGTCAGTTTGTCATTAAACTGAACCCTTTATTCGAAAAGAATTAATTATCAGTGAGTGTTTATTCAACCCCCGCCTTCTAAACACTTATCACTTACTAACCGATACTTTCAAGTGGTATCAGATCGGTTGTATCTTGTCTAGAATATTTCTACTCAAACTATTCATCATGTCTTCTTTCAAAAAGATCCCAATGTTTTCCAAAGAAGACTTCGATGATTGGAAATTCAGGATGCAGGCTCACCTAGCTACACAAGACGATGATATGTGGTATGTCATCACTGACGGACTAATGAAGATTCTGAAAGCCAACATAGCAGTTGCAATCACCGATGGGGCACCTCATAGAATTGAAAAGCCCAGAGATGAGTGGACTGCTGAGGACAAAAGAAAAGAAAATTTGGATAACGTGGCAAAGGATATACTGTACAAAACACTGGATAAAATAACTTTCAACAAGATCAAAATGTGTAAGACAACTAAAGAGATTTGTGAAAAGCTGATCCAGCTTCGTGAAGGAAATGAACAAACCAAAGAAAATAAACTTTCTGTTGATGTTCAGAAGTTTGATAATATCAAGATGAGAACTGGAGAATCGATGCATGAATATGATGGAAGAGTCACCTGTATAATCAATGAAATAAATGCACTTGGAAAAGTGTATACCAACAAAGAAGTTGCATTAAAAGTGATCAGAGGTCTTCCCAAGTAGTGGGACGTTAAGACCATGAAAATGAGGGAATCCAAGGATCTAAACAAGCTTGAGCTTCATGACCTATTTGCTGATCTGAAGGCCTATGAGTTTGAGCTGCAAACTCGAGAAGGAGAACCCTCTACTCCAGCAGTCATAACTGCCTTAGCTGCGGTTAGAACAGAAACAACTGGTTCAGTCGAGAAGGTTGTTGATCAACTAAGAAATGATGCCATGTCTGAAATGTCCTGTCCTTCGTTTTCTTAAAACGTGCTAGAATTTTTTTTTTAACCTCACTTAGCATCGGCCGAACCATAAAATATTTTTGACATCATTTTAAAAATAAACATCCAACTGCCATTTAAAAATCCAAAGGAAAATATTTTAAAGCATAAAATCGTAAAATATTTTACCAACTTAAAAACATTATTTTAAAAGTATAGCCCATACTATAACCTCTAAAAAATCTCTCATATCATATAAAAGACGTAAAAATATCTTTAACATTACTTAAAATCATAAATAATAAATAGTGCGGAAACTTAGCGTCGGTCCTCGGGTTATGTGCACCTTCAGTCCAGTCAAGTCAACCTTCAAAACCTCCATTATCATATTCAGAATCAATATAACCTGCATCAATCACACCTAGTGAGTCTAAAGACTCAACACGTCATATTCTTTATAACGAGTAATACGTAATACAGTTAACATATAACAGTGAAAAATACTTGTACTTAAAATATCGTTTTCATGAAGATGCATAAACATAAACATTTTCGTAAACATTTTCATGATGCATAAAACTTTAAACATAAACATTTTCTTAAAATACTTTCTCATGACATGCAAACATAAACCTTAGCATTTTCCTTATTATGACATAAAAAAACATTTTAACATGATCATAAACTTTTCATTTTTTCCTTTGTTGAATTCAGATCGTTAATTGTGACTTTCCTCAAATCTCAAAAGTCGATGGATCCATCTACATGTAACCACAGTACTGGGCGGCGGGGGACACCAGCAACACTCTCACCGGTCAACTGGGCCCTGGCCAAGCATGATCGAATAGAAATACGATCATCGGGGCTCTCTCTGGGGTCTTCTCCCATAAATGGGCTCCCTCTGGGGCCTTCTCCCCTCACGATATTCTCATTTTTACCTCAAACCTCATATCCTCATAACCTCATATTCGCAATAATGAAAACACGATCTTCGGGCTCCTACTGGGACCATCACCCTCACGACATCGCCATCATTAATGAATTAGTCACAATCACTTCACTTCTTTCAACATTTTTCATTCACATCACTTTAGAAAAATCATGAATAATATTTGCATTTTTCATTTTGAATCCAAGCATGCAACATGTATTTTAAATGTCTTCCATAAATCATAAAAATCAAATAGACATTTTAAAAATCATAATTTAATCATGGATACCTCATAAACATTTAAAAATAATCATAATATCATAAAACAGCATTTAGGGCACTGCCATGATATTTACTAATTTTTCTTGATTTCATGACTCTAACATGTCCAAATTAATTATTTAAGCCTACATGAATTTTTTCATAATTTTATTTGGCCTAAAACTTAGACCTTTTCAATTATCTTTACTTAATTGTTTTAACGGTGTTTTAATCACGAAAAATCCCAAACTTTAATATAAAATTCTCAAATTCAAAACTTAGACTTTTAATAATTATTTAAGCTCAAACCTAATTTTTTCATAATTTTATAAAGCTTAAAACTAGGCTTTCCAATTAACTCGTTAATTAGTGTTTCGTGCGGCGATTAAATCCCGAATAAATCCAAAACTCGTTATTTTGATCCCAAATTTTAAACATAATATTTTATTATTTATTCTACCCTTCGAAGTCATGAGCCACATCGGTGGACCCATGGATTCAATTTTAGCTTTATTATTTTCGTTTTTTGACACCTTATCGAACACACCGAGCCATCTCCTAATTTACTCGAGCCATGCCCGAGCCACCTCGAGCCAAACCATAGCCAACCCCTCTAAGAATCCTCCTGAACCATTAGAACCCATTGATCCTGACCCTAAGCTCCAAAACCGAAGCCATACCTAAGCTGCAGAAACAGCCCAAAAACCCACCGTTGAGCAAACGAACCCACCGTTGAGCAAACGAGACATACATGCTTCTAACCACTTCATGCTTAAACTGACTCGAACCTGACCCGAACCAGGCCCTAGACGTTACCCTTAGACACAAATTAAGACCATGGTTAAGTCCCTTTTTACTCAAAACCAGCACCTAAGTCCCAAAAATCAGAAACGTTACAGCCCCTCATGTGAGGCCAATTTCTATGCAGCTTTCGAGTTTCTAGTTCCAGCGCTCTACCCGACCATCCAGCCCATGAACTACCACCACAAGTGTGGGGACCCGGGCTCTAATTCTTTTCTTTGGGATTAAATGGATCTATATGAGAAAATGTGGGTCAAATTTTCGCTTTTCAACATTAATTCTAATGTTATATAAACAAACATAAAGTCTTTATTTATTTTACAACATACAAACATCTCATGTTCTAGTACATAATCCAACTAGTGTTTAATACAATACCAAATTCAAGTAATCCAAGTCTAACTACAGCTACTAGTCCTCTGCCACGCCCGTGATCGCCACGCTATGTCCATCTCTCATCTCTGTCTTGACCCAGATCCTGCCCCACCTGTTGTTATGCACACATACAGACATAACAACAGCCGGAAACTCCGGTGAGAACAAATCACAGTATAAACATGCATATAATCAATTTAAACATGAAACATGCTATTATGAATGACAATCATATAAACATGCAATGCGAATCAAACCATGTCTGGACTCGAATCGACTAGGACTCTAGGGATCCCGGTGTGAATAAGACGATCTATCACCTACCCTCCCAATCGGGGTGACGGTACGTCTTATTCCTAGACTTCGGCCAAATCTGTATCCACATCTACAATAGGAGACGAGTCTTCTCCTAAGCTGTGATATCACCGAACATCTAGAAGTTTGACTGTTTCTGTCAGACTCCCTATCTTAAATGCAATGCATAACAATCTGTAAACAGTGCATAATTATCTCAAAAGATTTGAATACAATTCTATAAACAAATCACAATCATAATTCAAGATAAATAATAAATCTAGTATGTGATTTTGGTTGGGAAAATCAAATGAAATCTGATTTGAGTCGTATCTTCCCCAAACAAAACATGTCTTATACCTTTCTTTGCTAAACCTTTATCGATGTCGAGATCTCGATGTCGGAGTGAGGTATAATGGATCTGAAATGGCAATGTATAGGAGTATTATGTCAACATACTACGCAAGGTAAATCTGGTACAATTCAATAAGCATTCTCGGTATAATTTTGACAGCATATCGGCGTGGTTTCTCGATACCGATCACTCCAAATCTCATCATATATTAACACTATATAATCCTCAGCTCATAACCATCATCATAGGCATATGATAGTATTCAAAATCTGCATAATATAGTTCTCAATCATGCTGAAATTCATAACAATTGCTTACGGTACCATTTCTTCGATCCGATTTCGCATATACACTCATAATCATCTTCATAACACATATCTATGAGCATATTAAAGTTTCCCCAACGTATAACTTTCAAAACATGCTGAAACTTAAAGATACTTACATTTTCTTGAAGCTAGAAGCATAAGGATCAAGAATCTAAGCTTAGATTGAAATTTGGATATGTAAATCTTGTAAAACTAACAATTCAGGCTAAGAAGAGACTTGAAGAGTATACAAAGCTCTCTCTCGGTTCTTGCTGTCCAGAATAAAGGGAAAATGAAGACAACAAATTATATATATTGCATGTAATCTCCTACGTGTCTTCGTTAACACTTTAACACATTTCAGACGGCGCTCGGGCGGTAAGAATATACCGCTCGAGCGCGGCAGTTTCTGTCCAAATCTTTTCGAATGACACTTTGGCGCTCGGGCGGTCAAAATGTACCGCTCGGGCACGGAAGGTTCTGTCCAAAACATAATTTTGTTGAACATTGGCGCTCGGGCGGGCTCTTTCTACCGCTCGGGCGCCACTCATTCTGTTCAAATATTGTACCCTTCACCTTCTTTGACCAATCTAATCTCGGGATGTTCCGTATATAATTATATCAATCCCGATTAACTAATAAAATCACAATTTCACAGATTTAACATTTCCGGGCTTTACAACAAGACTCACCCTATGACCCACGGCACTACCATAACCACTGCCCCAGGCCCTGGAACGACCCAAGCCCCTAAAACCGAAACCACAAAATAGCTGCAGAAAAACAGCCGAGAAGACCCACTTGGCAAGGGCTCTTGTTTTCTTGCTTAGCCACCTAACCAACGGACCAGACCTTGAACCAGACCCTCAAGCACCCTCCTAGGACCCTAAATAGTCGACCTAGCCCAGCCCATAGCTCCCTGGCCGAGCCTTTCCTCCCTGCACAAGCAACAACACCCTGCACATGATTTCCCTTGGGCTCTCGGGTGGAGTCCTAGCTTGCTAGGACTCCTCCCCAGCCCCTACTTTTCGAGTTCTATCATGGCTAGGACTCTTCCATTGACTCAAACACGTCCCTAACCAGGCCCTGGTCCCAACCGAACCAAAGCCAAGCCTTAACTCCCAAAAACCAAACCCCTCAAGTCCATGACAGAAAAAGTGATTCCAACTTGTATTGTTCTCATGTGCTGCGTTTTTAGTGTGTTTTAAGACTCCTAAACTTGTGTAAAACTTTCCCCTTAACATCCTAATTCATGGCAGCCCTTTCCACAACATAAAAACATGATTTTGGAGCCACAATTCAAGAGTTTAATACACATGCAAACATAGTTACGAAAATATCAAGTTGTGTGCCTTGTTTTCATTCAAAACATGTTCAAATAAATGTTATGGTGTGATAGATGTTTGAAAGAAAGAAATATGGCTTGCCTTTGCATATTGTACGCACGAAAAACCGTTGACGATTTGCGAAGAACGGACAAGAACCTTGGCTTGAATTTCCCTAAGCTTCCCACGAAAATTTCTTCAATACTTAACGTGTGTGTGCCGTGTGCTTCGTAAAGTAGGGCTGCTGGGGGAAGAGTTTTACAATTTTGGGATTGTGTGACGTGAAGTTGTGGTTTTGGGGAGAGTTTTTAATATATTTTATAGTTAATTGCTTACTAATTAGGCTTAGGCCCATTAAAAATATAATTAGGCCCATTAGTGCTTAATTAGTATTTAATTAACATATAAAAATAGTTTTGGTAAAAAAATAAGTTTGTAAATTAAATAGCCGGGTTGCCAAGAAGTTCGTATTTTTGTTGAAAAACCAACACCGATAAAATTTACGCCCCGGCGTATAAAATCACCTCCAAAACCACTATTTTCAAAAATAATAAAAAGCATCACCCATTTTTTAAATAATTAAAAACAATTATTTAATAAAAACATTTTCTATTTTTCAGCCCTCGGTCTCCGTTCCTCGATCGCAACTCGAATAACCTTTTTTAAAAAATACATTTTAATGCAACCATGTAGAAAAATATATTTAAACATGTCAATATGCACAACATAATTAATTAATAAAATTAAAACACATAATTAAAATACAAGAGAATTTAATAATTGCATGCATGTGGTTTGCGTGGACCTTCGAATTTTTGTGGCGTTACAATGTCATTGTTCATCAAAAAATTCGGAAGATTTATGAGGAAAAATCAAGGGAACTTCCAGAAGCATTATCAGATAAACCATTCTAAAGAGGAATCAAACGCTTGCTACAACTGTGGCAAACCCGGTCACTTCATTGTTGACTGTCCCAAACCTAAGAAGGACAGTCGAGGCTCGACTGAAAAAAAGAAGATGTCATATGAGCACAAGAAGAGAACCAAGGATGATAAGAAGTCTTTCAGGAAGAAGCATGAGGTACTCTTAGCTGAAGAGAGTAAATAAAAATGGGCAGAAACTGACAGCGAAGAGTCAGAGCCAGAAACCTCATGCAGTTCCAGTGTTGGTGAAGAGGAATTGAAGTGTCTAATGGCTGGTGATACAGAAGTGGAGTCAAGCAGTCAACAGGTATTTGACTTTAGCTCAACTGATTTCACTAGAGAAGAACTCATTTCAACTCTTCATGACATGGTTAGTGAGTACCACAAGCTTGCCTTATCTTTTGAAAAGGCTAGAGCAAAGCAAAATGATTCCGTAGACAATAAAACTAAAACTGATGTATCAGTTGATATGTTGAGTCTAAAAGAGAAAATTGTGAGCTCAATGCTGAAAGAAGTAGGAATCAATCAATGATTCAGAAGTTGATGCTTGAAAATTCAAAGCAAACTGAGCTTATTCAGGCTTGGAACAAATCATCTGTTGCATTAACTGATATACAGAACTCACAGAAATCAGTTACTGATAAAACTGGTTTAGGGTTCAGTAACCAAGATGAAATGTCTACCAATGATACTCGACCAAAACTGAATATGGATAAAGGGAAATACTTTCACTTTGTCAAATTAGTTGTGGAACAAGAACAAATTGAGCCAAGTAAACTGGTTGAACAGCCTACAGAAAGTACTAACAAGGTTGAAAGATATGGTATTGTTATAGCCCCAAAGTTTAAAATGACTCACACAGTCAGTCGACAAAAAGATTCAGCAGGAATTATTCAAATGGCTACTCCAATTACTATAACAACAAGCCAGTTCAGAAAAGATATCGGCTGAACAATTAGTTGAACAAAGCCAAATCACATGTTGTCTCATCTGCAAACTACACACCAAGCACACACAAATCGAGAAAGACCATCTGGAATACAGCAACTGGACAATCAGTTAGACTGATCCGAGTCTGGATTCCTAAAGGACTAATCAATTTTGGACCAAATAGAAAAGGGTACCAATATTATATTTTTTGTGTGATTGCAGTAATAGGTAAAAGCAGGGAATCAATCTGGTACTTGGATAGTGGATGCTCACGACACATGACAGGAGATGCAAATTTTCTATCTCAATTGATCAAGTACACCGGACCAAACATCAGTTTCGGAGATAATTCCAAAGGTAAAACTGTGGGTAAGGGTAAGCTTATCCATGGTAACTATATCATTAATGATGTTACATTAGTTGAGAATCTTATGTATAATCTGATTAGCATTAGTCATTTATGCGATAATGGATTCTCAGTTCAATTTGACAAACATTTTTGTTCAGTCAAAGATGCAACTGATGAGGTCATACAAACTGGCAAACGGTGTGGAAACACTTACAAAATCAGTTGGAATTATCAACCTTATGCACCAGTATGTTTTATTGCTTCAAAATCTTCTAAAAATTGGTTGTGGCATAGAGATTAAACCACCTGAACTTTAAATCTATTGCATATCTAAGTAATCACGATCTTGTCACTAGTTTGCCCAAAATGGATTTTACCAAAGATAAAATTTGCTCATCATGTCAGTTTGGTAAACAAGTTAAATCTTCTTTTAAAAACAAGGGTCGTAAATCTTCTTCCCGATGCTTAGAGCTGTTACATATGGATCTATTTGGTCCAATACCAGTAATGAGCTTAGGGGGAATGAAATACACCTTGGTGGTTGTAGATGATTTTTCAAGATTTACTTGGGTTATTTTTCTCAAATCGAAAGATCAAACTGCTGCACAACTGATCAAGCTTTTCAAAAGAATATTAAACGAGAAATCAGTTGGAATTGATAGAATCAGATCTGATCGAGGAACTGAATTCAGCAATCAAACTCTTTCAATTTTTTTAGAAAATGCTGGAATTAAGCATGAGCTCTCAGCAGCTAGAATTCCTCAGCAAAATGGTGTAGCTGAGAGGAGAAATTGGACCCTTAAAGAAGCTACTAGAACAATGCTTGCTGATTCTGGCATTTCTCCAAGATTTTGGGCAGAGGCAGTAAACACAGCGTGTTATACTCAGAACAGATCGATGATTAATAAAAATCATTTGAAAACACCTTATGAGATCTGGCATGGACGAAAAAGTGTGGTTTCTTACTTAAAAATATTCGGATGCAGATGCTTTATTCTTGACAATGGAAAAAATCATTTAAAAGCCTTTGATGCTAAATTTGCAGAGGGAATATTTCTGAGATATTCGTCAGTCAGCAAAGCTTATAGAGTCTTTAACAAGGGCACGTTAAATGTTGAAGAGTCTATACATGTTGTTTTTGATGAAACTGTACTAACTGATAAGCCAATTGATCCAGTTGAGCTAGTTGATCGATTTACAGATATCAGTTTGGAGGATGATCATGGAAAAGAAAATCATATCAATCGAAACATCCTTCAAACACTTGAACCTGACATTGTGGATCAATCAGTTGAACAGGAAGTAGTTCCTGAAAATCAGTTGGAAGAGAAAAGAAATGATATTCAGTTACCAACTGAAATAGTTCCAACTGAAACTGAAAACATTCAGTTGCCTACTGAAGAAATTGCTGATACATAAGCAACAAACGCTGAACTCAGATGGAAGAAATCACATCCTCCAGAATTGGTGATAGGTAATCCATCTGACCCGGTAAGAACAAGGAAACAAATGCTCAATCTATTTATCCATTCAGCTTTTGTATCGCAATTGGAACCAAAGAAAACTGATGAAGCTCTTGCTGATCCAAACTAGACAAATGCTGTGGGGACCCGGACGCTAATCATTTTCTTAATCATCGTTGGGATTTAATTATCAGTTCTGATAAACAGGGTCTAAAAATTTTTCTTTTTAAAATGTAAATGCGGAAGGTAATGGAATCTAAATAATATACATCTCTGTATAACAACTACAATTCAGTAGAAAAGTACAATACTGTACAACCTCAGTCTAAGGTTTAGTTACTAAGTTCAAGTAATAAAACAAGTCTACAGTAAGTCCGGAATCACCACGCTATCTAGTCCAGCCTCTTTCTCATCTTGACCCTGATCCTGCCCCACCTGTTGTCATGCACACATACAAAACAAGACAACAGCCGGATAACTCCGGTGAGAATAAATCCCAGTATAAAACATGGTAAGCATGTATATAAACAATCTAAATCATAAAACATGCTATCATGAATATATTCAAAGGAATAGATTTGATAATCTATGAAATCTACTCAAAATAAGCATGCAACTCAATTCAGATAAACATGCAATTTATATCAAATCATATAAACATAGGCTATCATGTCTGAAAGCACTAAACATGGGTTTCATAATCTATGAAACCACATTTCTAAACACATGCAGTTCTAGTCAAATCATGTCTAGACTCGACTCAACTATAACTCTAGGGATCCCGGGGTGAATAAGACGTCAATGGCTGTCACCTACTCTCCCAATCGGGGTGACTGTACGTCTTATTCCTAGACTTTGGTCTGAGCTGTATCAACGAATGGCAATAGGAGTCAGGGCTGCTCCTAAGCTGAGATACACCGAACATCTAGATATGTGACAATGGCTGTCAACGACTCTCCTATCTCAAATGCAATGTATATAAATCTATAAACAGAGCAGTAGCATATCATCATATAAACAAAGCATATTCAGATCAGAATATAACAATAATCTAGAATGTGATTTTATTGGGAAACTCAAATGGAATCTGATTTGAGTTGTATCTTCCCAGATATCACATGAATTATACCTTTGTCGTCCCTGTCTGACGAAGACGATGACCTGTATTCAACTCTGTCCATATCCAATCTGAAAAGACAATATCGAATACATAGTATCAATGAATAACTCAATTCACAATCTGTTCTGATCAATACTCAACTCAGTACATAATCTGATCAATATCTGAACAAGATACAATTCAATTCATGTCATCGATATCACAATACGATCTGAATCAATACTGAATCTGATCAATCTAAATCAACTGATGTTTCGACGGCATAATAATACAATCTGAATAACCCCGTCAATCTGAACATCACAAATATAATACTGGAACTCATAATCTGTGTCAACATAATTCATACTCTGAATATTAACACAATTCTGATATAGAATCTCAGTCAATATCTTTAAAAAATCATAACAATTACAGAAACAGTCTGTTCTTTAATCTGACTTCAATTCTATAATGTCTACGGTAGCAGAAACACCATATCTGAATCATATTCAATTCTAGCAACATCATATTTTCAAAACATCTCAAAACGTAACAAAACTTACGTCCTTGTGTAGCTCGTGTCGAGAGGAACTCAGTAATGTACTCTGATTCAAAAACAGACGGACGGATTTTGCGTAACGTTCAAATTCCCGCACGTAAGGACTAAAAGCTTTTCCCCTCCGTTTCTTCCTTTTTCTGAAGGATTTCGCATGTTGATATATATATATATACATACATTGAATGATACAAGGGCAAGTGGCGTTGTGCATGTTCTGCACGTTTCGCGCATATGCGCGCACAAAGTTGCGCATATGCGCCAGTTCTTAGAACCAGCATTTTTCCTTCTCGCGCATATGCGCCACTTTTCTCGCGCATATGCGCCAAGCCTACTGTCCCTCCCGTGCATGTGCGCCATCTACGTCGCGCATATGCGCCGAACCTTCTGGATATGTCGCGCATATGCGCGCATTTCTTCGCGCATGTGCGCCATGGCTTCGGCCCTTCTCATTATTTGATGTATTTTCTCGTCTTTTCCGGTCCGATCTGTTTCGTCTATCATCATATCGATTATCACCAATAAATTATAATAATCCTTATCAAATCATTTCGAATTAACAGGATATATTTCTCGTGCCTTACAAATGCAATGCAAGAAGAGCTGAATCAGTTTATCCATAACAATGTCTGGAACCTAGTTCCAAGACCAATTTAAAAAACTGTTATAGGTACAAAACGAGTGTACAGGAATAAACTGAACGAAGATGGTTCAGTTGTGCGCAACAAGGCGAGATTGTTAGCACAAGGATATAGGCAAGAAGAAGTAATCGATTATGATGAAACATATGCACCAGTTGCAAGACTGGAATCTATCAGAATATTCCTTGCCTACGCATCATTCAAGAACTTCAAAGTCTACCAGATGGATGTAAAGAGTGCATTCCTGAATGGCCAGTTGTGTAATAGCCGAGCCCGGTGTACGGTATGGTTTAATATTTTGTATGATTATTGGCTATTTGGGTAAGTTTAAGTATAGTTTGGATGTTAAGAGTTTCGAGTTATGATTTATAGTATGGTTGGTTATAGATGATGTGCAGTGTTATTGTAGCGGCGTTACGATTAAATTCATGATAAATGGTATATTGATCCAAATGAGGTGAGGCCAATTGGAGTGGTTAGATAAGACATAAGGCTATAACTTTCTTATTTTGAGTTTTGTTCAAATCATTGTGGAAGGTAAGCCAAAAGTGTCCCGAAGAGTGTTGTGTGTTTCGACGTTCCTCCAGTGACACAGGTTGGGAGATTTAGCATAACTTTTTACTCAGACCTCCAAATGATCTGAAATTTTGAGGGACTCAAGATAAGACATAGATCTACAACTTTGTAGTTTACCACGTTTTCTAATTCGGACAGGAAGAGGTGTTTTTTAGGCGATCTTTGAAGTAGCTGTGCGCAGAGTACGCGGTGGCAGGACCGATGCAGGAGCGCACCCGCGGTCCTTAACGGAGCGCACCCGCGGTCTTAGTGGTCCAGGAAATGTTGGTTTGGTCGAAGGCATGGCGCACCCGCGGTCCTTGGAGTGCCGCACCCGCGGTCTTGCTTTTTGGAGGTATGGTCGAGATTTAAAGTAACTTTTTGGATGATTTGACTTCATTTCTCTTCTTCTTTCCCCTTCAATCTCGTTTTTCTCTCTAAGGAGCAAGGGTTTTCTTCCATTTCATCCATTTCCTACCTTTGATTCTTGGATCTAGTTCGATTTTCGACTTGAGATCGAGGTTCTCCGTGGTATAAGGAAGCTAAGGTAAGCTTTTGGTGCGATTCATTTAAGGTTTTGGGTAAGAGTTGACTTGGGTTGTTGTTCTTGTTGGATTTATGGATTAATTAGCTTGTAATCTTGGATATTGAGTTGATGTTGGTGTTATTTATGGATTATTGTTGTAGGTGGTGAACCAAGAGCTACGTTTGAGGTGTTCTATTGGGTTGTAAGTGGAATTTCATCTTTTGTGCTCACATGATGTTATATGTATTGTGTTTCAAAAGTTTTAATGTGTTATTCCCTTCAATTGATTCATTGTTATGTATTAATTTTATTGATATGCATATTGGAGGCTTTTATGTCTCATTATTGTTCAAAGGAATAAAAGAGAAAAGAAAGAGTTTCAAAGTGAATGTTAAAGCCCAGAGAGAGTTTAAATGTTTCTATTGGATTGATAAATATATAGCCAGAGAATTGCATGCAATTAGTTGATCAACGCCCATAGGCTTATATCCCTTAGAGTTATCGGTTTATATCGATTTGGGATACGAGCACCCCAGAGCAGAGTTACTATTGATATCAATCCAACCAGAGAAAAGAGAAATACCATCCTATTACTATGTTATTGCTACAGTTATTGCTACAGTATTCATGTTTCAGAGTTGATGGTATTTATGATTTCGAAGTCATGTTTTACAGAGTATACTATGTATCATTGCTATGTAGAGTTCCACTTGCTGAGATTTATTCTCATTTCAGTTATTTCATGTGATGCAGATCAGAGTGGCGGCCCGGGACGTTGACTGTGGACTGGGGGTCATATGCATACACCGTTGGAAGGAAGATTTTGGCATGATCATAGGAATGATGTTTTGTATTTTGTTATGTCATTTTAAATGATCATGTATTACTATTTTGTAAAGATGTTTAAAGAAATGTATTTTGAAACTCCTTCCATATTTTAAAGAAAAATTTATTTCCGCTGCGTATTTTTATTGTTACGGGTCAGGGTGTCACATTTAGTGGTATCAGAGCGGTGTTCTTCGGACCAATGCATATGACTTCGTCTACTTTCAACTGTCCGGGTATGTTTTCTTGCATCTATCCGTTGTTATATATTGATATGTCTTTTGTGAGCACATTGTAGAGTAGAGGATGCCACCTAAGAGGAAAGCAGTAGAGGGTGAGGATAGTTCTTCCTCGAGAGTTTTCGACGAGTTCGGCAAGTTACTGAGAGAGCAGGCCAAGGTTCATAGTGAGCAGATCCAGAAGTTGCTCCGATTGCAAGGAGCAGGTCAGGGCAGAGATCAAGGTAGAGGGCAGGTTGCTCAGGTTGTTGGCACTGATGCCATATTTTCTGCTTTTAAGAGGATGGATCCACCGGAATTTTCAGGGAGCACCGATCCTTTAGTTGCAGTTGAGTGGGTCAAGGCTTTAGAGGCGATCTTCGATCATCTCCACTACGAGGACAGAGACCGTATCAGTTGTGCTTTTTTCATGTTGGTTAAAGCTGCTCGCATCTGGTGGAATGCGACCAGAGTTGGAGTTGATGTCTCGACACTGAAGTGGACAGAGTTTATAGAGTTGTTCTATGACAAGTATTTCCCCGACGCACTTCGAGCGAGGAAGGTGACAGAGTTCTTGGAGCTTCGACAGGGGAGCATGGATGTTGGCGAGTATATTTTGAAGTTTGAAGAGGGTTGCTTATTTGCTCCGTATATTGCTTCCAATGACAGAGATAAAGGCGCTCATTTCATTCGAGGCCTTAGAGCTGAGACTCGTTGAGATATCAATATGTCCAAGGCTGTGACTTTCAAGGAAATCGTGTCCAAGGCTTTGTTGGCCGAGCAAGACGAGAAAGACATTGCCCGGGAGAGGCAAGCGAGACGTCAGGCTATTGCTCAGAGGAGCCAGAGTTCGAGTCAGCAAGGTGGAGATCGATTCAAAGGGAAAAGCAAGATGGATTTGAGTTCTAGACCACCGACAGTCCCATCTGATCTTGAGAAGCCATTGTGTCCCAAGTGCGGCAGACATCATTGGGGAGAGTGCAGATATGGCACTCATACTTGTTATCGTTGTGGCACGGCAGGCCACGTTGCCAGAGATTATCCTCAGGGAGCTAGTCAAGAGAGAGTGCAAGGTCGTATCTTTTCGATGACCAAGGAAGATGATGACGATAGGGGTGGTATGCTCGCCAGTGCAGGTACTTCGCTGGTCCTTCCTTTTAGTTCTTGTCTTGAGGCTGAGAGATTGCTGTGTAGAGGTTGTGATGGGTTTTTGGCTTTTATTGTTGATGTGGATAGTATGGTTAAGTTGAATATTGGTGATATTGATGTGGTGATAGAGTTTGTTGATGTGTTTGAGCTTGATGTGCCGGGTTTGCCTCCGGACAGAGATAGGGAGTTTGTGATTGCTTTGATGCTCCCTGGAATCATTGCTCGTTTATCAGCGTTGGTTATTAGGGCTACATTGACGGACAGGATCCGTAGAGAGCAGACTGTCGTGGTTCAGTTGATAGAGATGAGAGCTAGAGCAGAGGAGAGAGTTGCCTTAGAGTTTAGAGTGTATGGTGATGGTTTGGTGACCCTTAGAGGTTGTATTTGTGTTCCTTCAGAGTTTTGGAAGAGTTTGCATAGAGCTATGGGTTCGCGGTTAGCATTTAGTACAGCTTATCACCCTCAGAGCGACGGTCAATCAGAGAGAGTCATTCAGATTCTAGAGGATATGCTCAGAGCTTGTACTATCGATTATCCAGGTAGCTGGGATTCTATGTTGCCTTTGACAGAGTTCACAATGTGTTTCATGTTTCGATGCTCAGGAGAGTATATTGCGAATCTTTCCCATATTCTTCGCCACGAGCCATTGGACTTGACGCCGAATTTGACATACCAAGAGATTCCGATTCAGATTTTGGATCGCAGAGTTAGAGTTTTGAGCAACAAAGAGATCGGCATTGTTAAAGTCCTTTGGAGGAATCATTTGATAGAAGAGGCTACGTGGGAACCAGAGGTTGAGATGAGAGAGAGGTATCCTGAGTTGTTCGTGTAGTGACGTCAATTTCGCGGACGAAATTCCTCTAAGGAGGGGAGATTGTAATAGCCGAGCCCGGTGTACGGTATGGTTTAAGATTTTGTATGATTATTGGCTATTTGGGTAAGTTTAAGTATAGTTTGGATGTTAAGAGTTTCGAGTTATGATTTATAGTATGGTAGGTTATAGATGATGTGCAGTGTTATTGTAGCGGCGTTACGATTAAATTCATGATAAATGGTATATTGATCCAAATGAGGTGAGGCCAATTGGAGTGGTTAGATAAGACATAAGGCTATAACTTTCTTATTTTGAGTTTTGTTCAAATCATTGTGGAAGGTAAGCCAAAAGTGTCCCGAAGAGTGTTGTGTGTTTCGACGTTCCTCCAGTGACACAGGTTGGGAGATTTAGCATAACGTTTTACTCAGACCTCCAAATGATCTGAAATTTTGAGGGAGTCAAGATAAGACATAGATCTACAACTTTGTAGTTTACCACGTTTTCTAATTCGGACGGGAAGAGGCGTTTTTGAGGCAATCTTTGAAGTAGCTGTGCGCAGAGTACGCGGTGGCAGGACCGATGCAGGAGCGCACCCGCGGTCCCTAACGGAGCGCACCCGCGGTCTTAGTGGTCCAGGAAATGTTGGTTTGGTCGAAGGCATGGCGCACCCGCGGTCCTTGGAGTGCCGCACCCGCGGTCTTGCTTTTTGGAGGTATGGTCGAGATTTAAAGTAACTTTTTGGATGATTTGACTTCATTTCTCTTCTTCTTTCCCCTTCAATCTCGTTTTTCTCTCTAAGGAGCAAGGGTTTTCTTCCATTTCATCCATTTCCTACCTTTGATTCTTGGATCTAGTTCGATTTTCGACTTGAGATCGAGGTTCTCCGTGGTATAAGGAAGCTAAGGTAAGCTTTTGGTGCGATTCTTTTAAGGTTTTGGGTAAGAGTTGACTTGGGTTGTTGTTCTTGTTGGATTTATGGATTAATTAGCTTGTAATCTTGGATATTTAGTTGATGTTGGTGTTATTTATGGATTATTGTTGTAGGTGGTGAACCAAGAGCTACGTTTGAGGTGTTCTATTGGGTTGTAAGTGGAATTTCATCCTTTGTGCTCACATGATGTTATATGTATTGTGTTTCAAAAGTTTTAATGTGTTATTCCCTTCAATTGATTCATTGTTATGTATTAATTTTATTGATATGCATATTGGAGGCTTTTATGTCTCATTATTGTTCAAAGGGAATAAAAGAGAAAAGAAAGAGTTTCATAGTGAATGTTAAAGCCCAGAGAGAGTTTAAATGTTTCTATTGGATTGATAAATATATAGCCAGAGAATTGCATGCAATTAGTTGATCAACGCCCATAGTCTTATATCCCTCAGAGTTATCGGTTTATATCGATTTGGGATACGAGCACCCCAGAGCAGAGTTACTATTGATATCAATCCAACCAGAGAAAAGAGAAATACCATCCTATTACTATGTTATTGCTACAGTTATTGCTACAGTATTCATGTTTCAGAGTTGATGGTATTTATGATTTCAAAGTCATGTTTTACAGAGTATACTATGTTTCATTGCTATGTAGAGTTCCACTTGCTGAGATTTATTCTCATTTCAGTTATTTCATGTGATGCAGATCAGAGTGGCGGCCCGGGACGTTGACTGTGGACTGGGGGTCATATGCATACACCGTTGGAAGGAAGATTTTGGCATGATCATAGGAATGATGTTTTGTATTTTGTTATGTCATTTTAAATGATCATGTATTACTATTTTGTAAAGATGTTTAAAGAAATGTATTTTGAAACTCCTTCCATATTTTAAAGAAAAATTTATTTCCGCTGCGTATTTTTATTGTTACGGGTCAGGGTGTCACAAGTTGCAAGAGGAAGTCTATGTTGAATAACCTCCAGGTTTTGTCAATCATCATTTTCCTGATCATGTCTACCATTTGAACAAAGCCTTATATTGTCTTAAACAAGCTCCAAGAGCTTGGTAAGAAACTCATTCAAAATTTCTAACTGATCACGATTTTTCTATTGGATCAGTTGATAAGACATTCAAATTCTCAAAGAATGATCACATTTTACTCGTTCAAATTTATGTTGATGATATCATATTTGGGTCAACTAACCCCAAATTATGCGAGAAATTTGCTAAGTTGATGCAGGAGAAATTTGAAATGAGCATGATGGGTGAACTGACATTATTTCTTGGACTGCAAGTGAAGCAACTGGAGACATGAACTTTTATTAGTCAAAAAAAATACACGAAGGAGTTGCTGAAGAAATTTTGCATGGAATCGTGTTCAGCTGCAAGTACTCCCATGAGCTCATCAGTAAAACTGGACACTGATCAAGGGGGATTATCAGTTGAGGCGACACTTTACAGAGATTTAATAGGTTCATTATTGTACCTAACTGCTAGTCGTCCTGATATTATATTTGCTGTCTATATGTGTGCTTGATTTCAGGCAAACCCTAAGCAATCACATTTTTCAGCTGGCAAGCGTATTTTAAAATATCTATAGGGCACACAAAATGTTGGGATATGGTATTTTAAAGACTCTACTTTCAATTTAATTGGATATTCAGATGCAGATTATGCAGGATGTAAGCTTGATCGTAAAAGTACAAGTGGATCATGTCAGTTTCTAGGAGGCATACTGATCTCTTGGTTCAGCAAGAAGCAAACATTCATAGCAACTTCCACAACTGAACAGAATACCTTACTGCTGGAATCTGTTGTGCTCAACTGCTTTGGGTTCAACAACAATTGAGAGATTATGGAGTTGACGCTAAAGAATCGCCCATATTCTGTGATTATACAAGCACGATTGCTATTACATACAATCCAGTTCTTCACTCGAGGACCAAGCACATAAATGTCAGACATCACTTCCTCAGAGATCATGCCTTGAAGAAGGACATACGATTGGAATATGTCTCAACTGAGCAGCAAGCAGCTGATATCTTCACCAAACCATTGTCCGAGACTAAGTTTTCTCACTTTCGCAATATACTAGGATTAATTGATTTATCCTAATCAGTTTTTCTGTTGATATATCAGTTGTAATTAATTTTTTTCATCCATCAGTTCTATTGTCAGTTACTATTCATTCAGTTCATTTTTTTATCCATTTGAATTTCAAATGATATCAGTTAATCATTTGTCAATTATTATGTTCAGTTTATAAATTACTTATCAACTGATGAGATTAACTATTGCAGGAAAATAAAAGACAAAAATAAACCAAAATATCATTTCATTTCATTTAAAGAAATTGGTGCGAATTACATCGAACAACTCTTCCTGAACAAAAGACCTCCACTTATTCAACCAACGGTTTAAATCACCGGTGGAAGTCTTAAGGAAGCTATCGGAGTTAGTTGTACGCTTTAGGATCCTCTTTTCCTTGTAGAGCATAAGCTGGTAGATATTGTCTTCGTCGAAGATTTCCACCGTGTTAGCAACGTGCAAGCGTTCCCGATATTTCTCCAGTTTTGCCATCAGTCTGGGAGTGGTAGCCATCCCACACTCCTGGAGAAACTGGAGTCCTTGCAGCTCTTCCCAGTAGCGAAGGATTTTATGGAAGACTTCATCTTCCATCTCAAGTTTTCGTTTTTCCAGAGCTGAGCTCATGAAGTCTTCAGCCTGTTTGGAGCACCTGCCATTCTAGCTGCTGAATATTATTTGCTGATATGTTTGCGACTAACTGAGCTACTCTTATTTATAGCCCAGGGTCAAGGAAGATGAAAGGACAAAGTCATTGCGGAAGACGATTAACCTTCTGAGCATAAGATTTTATTTAATTTGTCTTGCTTAAATTCCCGTAATCTTTATATGAATTTATTAAGGGGGAATATTGGTTTAAAATGTTAACTGAGAAGACAGCAGTTAGTAAATCTTCAACTGAAAAGACACAGTTTCACAATTGATCGTTCAACTGATTATTTCACTAATCTTCTCACATAAGTTAACAAATTAACCATTTTTTATTCCAAATTTAGTGACGTGGCTGATTATCAAGCATTAAATGCTATCTTTCAACAAATGACAGGTTGAAACGTGGACCCTTTTAATCCATGTGTTTTCAACACACGATTTTACCACACGCACACACGCACACATGTCTTTTATTCAGAATTTCCTGGACTGACACGTGTCCAATAATTCGAACAGTCGCGTACATTAGTACTTTACCCGCTTCATTTCAGTTCTTCTTCCTTACGCTTACATAAAATTCTCAGACCAAAAGCAAATTCAAGCTTTATTTTTCGCAGGTAATCATTAAGTACTAATAGCAAATCAGATTCCCGCTCACATGTTGAATGCTATGGCTATCAACTTTGGATCAGTTCTATCAGTCAGAGAAGCTGGTGTCAAAAACGTCTTTCTGAACCTAGAATCAGCTGGGCTGAGGACATTTTTGGGGCATTCTTCGCAGGAGATCTATCCAAAGGAACTTCTTGACTTCTACTCTAATGGGAATATCAATTCTGATGGAAGCATCATCTCCACTGTCAATGGTCAGTTGTTGACCATCTCTGAAGATTTTTTTGGAGAGATGTTCTTATTACCTTTTGATGGGCTAGCACACCTTGCTGAAGTCAAATCATCTGATGTCGAAGAGATGCAAACACTAATCTCTGCTGATGGATGGAAAATCAAGGTTTCCGATCCAAAGAAGGAACTGAAGCATGAAGTTCAGTTGCTGGCTGATATTGTAGCCAAGGGGCTATTGGAAAAAGCAGGATCTTTTGCTGCTTTAACTTTGGAGAAATTTCAATCCATCACTGTTATCATGGCTGGACAAAGACTGAACTGGAGGCACCTTATCTTCAACATCTTGAAGAATATGTTTCAGTCCACCAAGCAGTCCAAAGGATTCGTAGTTCAACTGAGTTACTTGCTGAAATTCAAAGGACTGGTGGCTGATGATTCAGAGAGATCATCAAAAACAAAATCTTCAATGCCAAGAATGTTCAGCCACCAAGAACTAAATTGGAAATCTCTCCTGATCAGTTTTTGGAGATCAAGAAGGAGATTGGGACTCAGCAGGCTGTTCCCAAGTCAGTTAAAAAGGCCAAGACTCTGGCACAACTGAAGACTACCAAGAGAAAATTGATCGTCAGTGGATCAGATTCTGAGGAAACACCCTTTCAGTTGATTACAAAGAAGAAAATGACTCAGAAGACAAAGCCAGTGGCTAAGTTGACATCTATTCCAGCTGAGATATTGAAGCCATCAGATGCTCAACAGCCTATTCAGGATATTCCTTCGGAAGAAGTTCCAGCTGATAAGAAGAAGGAATCAGCAAAAGTTGCAGCTCCTTTGATCAAAATATTTTGACCTTCAATCCTTGCTCCTGCTCGACCCAAGGGAATCATAATTCAGGAATGAGTGGACACTACTCACTCAAAACTGAACATTCAACATATTCTTTCTGATGAGAAAGGAAAGGGCAAGTTGATCGAAGAGCCCAGGCCATCAAATGCCATTCAGACTCACATTGACCTCATCTGGGAACAAGTCAATGCTTTTGCTGAATCAAAACTGAAAGTTTATGATGCTTGGACAAGGTTCAGAACTCACGCTTTTGCGAAACAGTTGAAAAAGAAGTCCAAGCTGAATACATTCATCAAACTGGAGGCAACTGTTCTCATAATGGTCAAGGCTGCTACAATAATTCAGGCGTTGGGGAGAAAGAACTATTTCTTTGATCAAATCAGAGTCAAGAAGTTGGGCCAACTGATTGAGAAACTGAAAAGCAGCTACATTCCCACAAGTCCAACTGCTTACAATGATCGAGTTGTGCTCACTCATCTGGACAATGATCTTATTCCTCTGCAATCGCAGATAAAATTTTGGGAAATGGATCAAGAGTTAATCAATCATGAAGGCACTTCAGAAAATGAAGAAGATGAATCACAATCTCAGCATAAAGATCCATCTCCGGAACATGCTGCGATTACAACTGAAGAGCCAGTCCAGGATGCGCCTCAATCTTCTGCTGTTGATCATCAAATATATTCAGAAGCTGACTTGACACTCGCAAATATTGATGAAATCATTCAGTCAGTGGTACAAGTATCTCAAACAGATGAACCTATTTTTGAATCAGTTGATCACTCAACTGATCAAGCAGCTCAAGAGGCTCCTATCTTAATTAAAGAGCCCGCTCAACATGTTGTCTCTGTTGAACCTGTTGATCAAACTGATGTGCCAGCTCAGTCACCAGATCGAGAAATTGCTGACACTGTGAAGGCTCCAGCTGATTATCAAGAGTTGCACCAGTTGATGATCCTCCAACTGAAAATCCACGCCTTTCATATTCAGCTAAAATAATTCATCTGCTGCTTAGGATCAGTCTTCACCTCCTCAAGTTCAAGAAGAAGTCACTGAAACAAATGTTCCAGTACAGACTATTGCTGAAACGATCGTATCTGACAGGACCTTGGTGGTTTTTGATCAAGTTTCAAAGGAACAGGAACCTGGAACGTCTGGAAGTCACCTCCTCATTCATATACAGATTTTGACTTAGTTCTTGAAGAAATTCAGGATCTTCAGAATACCATGTATCAAATGATTACTGCCATCAACAAGATTCAGCATACTCAACTGGCTCACACTCTGAAGCTAGAAAATTTTGAAGTATTCAACTCAGAGAAATTGAAGGCAATTCAAGCTGCTGTAATGTGAGGACCCGGAAGCTAATCGTCTTCTTAATCGTCATTGGGATAATTGGATCAATGTAATTAATCTGGGTCTAAAATTTTTTTTTAATATAGTGCGGAACGTAATGGAATACATATCATTATAAAAGTATAAGTCTTGTACAACATACATTCATCTAAATCTAAGTTTCAACAACTAATTATCAAGTGTTCAAACCCTATTTACATCGAAGTCCGTAGTCTCCAGTCTAATCATGATCTCTCCTCATCTCCTTGACCATGATCCTGTCCCACCTGTTGCCATGCACACATACAAACAAGACAATAGCCGGATAACTCCGGTGAGATATATATCCCAGTATAAACAATGTAAACATGCAGTCATATAAAAGCATATATAAAAGCATGAAACACATATAAATAACATATATCAAATATGCAAAACATGTATCAATACGATCTGTGCATCACATTCTGTGACTACTAGACTCTAACTCGACTCATCCTAATCTAGGGATCCCGATCTGAATTAGAACGCAACGTTCTCCCATATACTTTAACCCAGCTAGATGGTGGTACGTTCTTAGTCCCAGACTTTGGCTATCTATATCAAAGATCTGCAATAGGAGTCGGTCTTCTCCTCAATCTATCGGTATATATCCAAAAGTCCAGTGACTTGGCGGTTCTGCCAAAGACTATGCGGATCTGCACAACTCTAACTCATGCTTTGCTATAATCAATAGACTAGGCATATCAATATCAAACATTGCAAATATCAAATGCAATAATCATTCAGTATGTGATCTTGGGAAACTCAAGTCAATCTAACTTGAGTTGTGCAATCCAGAATCAACATTTATTGATGTGAATCTTTGTACGAATAAATAGCAAACACGATTAAACAATCGCACCCTCTATTTAATTACGATAATAAGACTCGTGTGTTTTCCCGATCTTTTGAATCAAGTAATTTGATGTGTTATTCACATCTAAACTAGAAAAGTTTAGCAACAAATAAACACGAGAATAACAATCGAAATTTGATACGAACCTTCGAAGAACGACGCCTACGACAATCCGCACAAGCACGATCGACAAGCGCCACAAAGTTATAAACTTTGATAAGTTTGATTTGATTTAACAAAGCTAAAGCCTTGAAAAGTTGAGAGAAAAATCTCAAAAGTTTGAATAAACTCAAAATAATATATGTATTGTGTGTAAATTTTCGTCCAATATATGTCTTATATCAAAAAGATAACAAGGATCTAGTTTCCTAACAAAATAAAACTCTAAATAAGGTAATTTTTCTCGGCCAAAACTCTAGGACACGGACCCCGTGTGTGCCTCCGTGTCCGGGTCCGTGTACACTCGGGACTGAATTTCAGCTGGAACAAGGGACACGGACCCCGTGCTCGCCTCCGTGTACGGGTCCGTGTAGACACTGTCTTCGCCAATATAGTAGGGCACGGACCCCGTGCCTGGGTCCGTCTTCAGGTCCGTGTAGGCTCTGTAGTTGCTCATCTCGGAGTGTAAAGGGCACGGACCCCGTGTGCAGGTTCGTGTCGGGGTCCGTGCAGACTCGGCCGATGCACACAATGCTTGAATCATGTTCCTTTGGCCTCCACACGCACTCCAATGCATCACGATCCCTTCATGCTTGCTCATGACTCCCTGTAGTGCCTCCTTGAACTTCTTTAGTCGTCCCCTCGTGACTGGTCATTCCGGCAACTGCATCGGATCCCATGCTTTCCTTTGAGCTTGACCGTCCGTGTTTGCATCATCCTCCCCTTCTTGAAGAGGATTTGTCCTCAAATCTAGTTCGTCACCTACATCAAACAACGACAAGTCACTAACATTAAAAGTAGAACTAACATTATACTCACCTGGCAAGTCGAGTTTGTAGGCATTATCATTGATCCTCTCAAGAACTTGGAATGGTCCATCGCCCCTAGGTAATAGCTTTGAACGACGCTTTTCAGGGAACCTTTCCTTCCTCAAGTGCAACCAAACCCAATCACCTTTCTCAAACACCACCTTCTTCTTTCCTTTGTTGGCTTGCTTACTATATTGTTCGTTTCTCTTTTCAACATTGGCTTTGACCTTCTCATGCAAACTCCTAACAAATTCAGCCTTCTTTTTGCCATCCATGTTTAACCTTTCACTCACAGGTAAAGACATCAAATCTAACGGAGTTAAAGGATTAAAACCATACACAATTTCAAATGGCGAATAATTGGTAGTAGAATGCACGCAACGATTATATGCAAACTCAACAAATGGCAAGCAATTTTCCCAATTCTTTAAGTTCTTTTTAAGGATAGCACGTAATAAAGTTCCTAACGTCCTATTAACTACCTCAGTTTTACCATCAGTTTAAGGATGACAGGTTGTAGAGAACATTAATTTAGTGCCAATTTTAGCCCAGAGTGTTTTCCAAAAGTAACTTAAGAATTTAACATCACGGTCAGAAACTATCGTTCTAGGCATGCCATGCAACCTAACGATTTCTCTAAAGAACAAGTCCGCAATGTTAGATGCATCATCCGTCTTGTGACAAGCAATAAAGTGGGCCATTTTAGAAAACCTATCCACAACAACAAATATAGAGTCCCTCCCCTTCTTTGTCCTAGGTAACCCCAAAACAAAGTCCATAGAGGTATCAACCCAAGGTTCACTAGGGACGGGAAGTGGTGTATATAATCCATGTGGTTGTGTCCTAGACTTAGCTTGTCTACAAGTTATACACTTCTCACAAACACGCTCAACGTCACGTTTCATGTGTGGCCAGTAGAAATGTTCATGCAATGCACTCAAAGTTTTAGCCACACCAAAATGTCCCATTAAACCACCCCCATGTGCCTCCCTAACAAGTAGTTCACGAACGGATGACTTAGGGATGCACAACCTATCTTCTCTAAACAAGAAACCCTTATGCAAGTAGAATTTATCATGTGGACCATGCATACAAGTTTCAAACATCTCTTTAAAATCATCATCTAGCACATAGAATTCTTTAACAAGCTCAAACCCCAAGATTTTAGATTCCAAAGTAGAGAAAAGCACATACCTCCGTGATAGTGCGTCGGCCACTATGTTTTCCTTACCTTGTTTGTACTTGATGATGTAGGGGAACGTCTCTATGAACGCCACCCACTTATCATGCCGCTTGTTCAGCTTTTGTTGACCCTTAAGGTGCTTTAGAGATTCATGGTCCGTATGGATTACAAATTCCTTAGGCCTCAAGTAGTGCTGCCACGTCTCTAGGGTCCTCACAAGTGCGTAGAACTCCTTATCATACGTGGGATAGTTAAGCGCTGCCCCATTGAGCTTTTCACTGAAGTAAGCCACCGGTCGTCCTCCTTGCATTAGCACTCCACCGATACCTACACCTGATGCATCACATTCAATTTCAAAAGTATTAGCAAAATCAGGTAACACAAGTAAAGGTGCATTAATCAATTTTTGCTTAATGAGATTAAAGGACTTTTCTTGCTCCTCGCCCCAATGGAATGGAACGTTCTTCTTGATCACTGCCGTCATTGGTGCTGCCAATGTGCTAAAATCTTTTACAAACCTCCTATAGAAGCTTGCAAGACCATGAAAACTTCGGACTTGACCAACAGTAGTAGGCGTTGGCCAATCTCGAATAGCACTTACCTTGTCTTCATCAACTTGTATACCCTGTGAGCTTACCACAAAACCAAGGAAGACAAGTTTGCTAGTACAAAAATCACACTTCTTCAAGTTAGCATATAAATTTTCAGCTCTTAATGTAATTAGAACAAGCCTCAAGTGGTTAACATGCTCATCCAAGTTTTTGCTATACACTAGGATATCATCAAAATAGACCACAACAAATTTTCCTATGTGTGCACGCAAAACATGATTCATTAACCTCATAAAGGTGCTAGGTGCATTAGTCAAGCCAAAAAGCATAACCATCCACTCATATAACCCATATTTAGTTTTAAAAGCAGTTTTCCACTCATCACCTTCTCTCATCCTAATTTGGTGATACCCACTTTTCAAATCAATTTTGCTAAAAATGCAAGACCCATGCAATTCATCTAACATATCATCTAGTCTAGGTATGGGGTGCCTATACTTAATGGTTATGTTATTGATTGCCCTACAATCCACACACATACGCCATGAGCCATCTTTCTTAGGGACTAGTAAAACGGGCACCGCACAAGGTGACATGGACTCACGCACAAACCCTTTATCTAATAACTCACTTACCTGTCGTTGCAGCTCCTTAGCCTCCTCCGGATTGCTCCTATAAGCTGGACGGTTCGGCAAAGCACTCCCGGGCACCAAATCAATTTGGTGTTCAATCCCCCTCAATGGTGGTAAGCCTTGAGGTAGCTCCTCCGAAAATACATCGTCAAATTCCTGCAATAGTGAAACAATAACGCTCGGAAGGGATCCGGCTATATCACTTGTGTTAAGGAGGATCTCCTTGTAAAGAATTAACACAAGTGGTTCATGTGTGTGCAACAATTGTTTCAACTCACCTTTTTGGGCCATGTATGATTTCTTTTTGGCCTCTTTCCTCTCTTTTTCTTTTCCCTCATTTTCTTTCCTCTCTTTTTTTGTTTTTATGGCTATCTCACTCTTTTGATCACTCTTTTTTTCAGCCACTTCATTTTTGTTTTCAAAGGCCATCTCACTTTTTAATTCACTACTTTTTTCGGCCTCATCTCTCTTTTTCTTTTTCAATTGGTCCTCCAATACTTGCTTTGGGGACAAAGGAAGCAATACAATGGATTCTTTCTTTAAAACAAATGAGTATCGATTTTTGAACCCATCATGAGTAACGTGTCTATCAAATTGCCATGGTCTACCCAACAAAATATGGCAAGCATGCATGGGCACCATGTCACACAAAACCTCATCCACATACTTCCCAATAGAAAAGGACAATAGAACTTGCCTATTTACTTTCATCTCCGCACAATCATTCAACCATTGAAGCCTATATGGTTGAGGATGTTTTATTGTAGGCAATCCCAATTTTTCCACCATCTCAACACTAGCCACATTGGTGCAACTTCCCCCATCTATGATTACATTGCAAACCCTACCATTCACAAAACACCTAGTGTGGAACAAATTCTCCCTTTGGCTAGCCTCCTCATCCTTGACTTGGGCACTCATGATTCGCCTAGTCACTAGCGCTTCTCCTATAACCGCTCCATATCCCTCATCGGGATCCTCCAACGGAGGCATATCATCATCACTACCCTCGCCATCTCCCTCACTTTGAGATTCATACTCACCATAATCATTCAAAAATAATACCCTCTTATTAGGACACTCACTAGCAATATGACCCAACCCTTGACATCTAAAACATTTAGTATCTCTAGAACGAGTAGAAGGAATTTCAGTTTTACCTTGCACTCCGTGTCTAGGTGCCTCTTGCTTTGTCTCACTCTTAGGCTTGGTCACCACTTTGCTATCATCACGCTTTGCGACATTTGGTCGCCAAGAAGAAGACGTACCTCCAGTTTGGTTGGTGCGGCCAACTCCACGCCTTTTGAGTTGTTGTTCCACCTTTATGGCCATTTGCACCATCTCGTCAAGGTCCAAGTAGTGCCTAAGCTCCACTTGATCTTGAATCTCCCTGTTCAAGCCACAAAGAAAACGAGCCATGGTTGCCTCACTATCCTCCTCAATATTGGCCCTAATCATGACTACCTCCATCTCATTATAGTAGTCCTCAACACTCTTTGACCCTTGCCTCAAAGTTTGTAGCCTCTTAAACATCTCCCTATAGTAGTGATTAGGCACAAACCGCTTCCTCATGACCCTCTTCATCTCATCCCAAGACTCAATGGGTCTTTCATTATACCTTCTTCTAGTGGTCACTAATTGATCCCACCAAATGAGAGCATAGTCTAAGAATTCAACCACCGCCAACCTCACTTCTTTTGTTCGGAGTAGTGGTGACATTCAAATACGAACTCTACCCTCTTTTCCCACTCTAGGTATGCCTCCGGGTCAGATTTCCCATGGAACGATGGAATTTTCATCTTAATGCTACCCATGTGTCCATCTTCCCTAGTCTCCTCATATCTACCCCGCATGGCTTCCCTTTTTCCTCTACCAAATCCTCTACCTCCTCCATTCCTACCCCAATTCTCATTTTGACTCTCATCGCCTCCTCCGAGATCATACTCCTCATCATCTCTACCCAAATCCCTAGGCTTAGGTTTACCCCCACTAACACTAACCTCAAGTTTATCCAACCTCTCATGCAACAACTCCATTTGGGTCGTCATCACCCTACTAAAATCCCCAAACAACGCATCTATTTGGGCCTTAGACAACCCCGAATTCGAACTACCTCCTACCTCCCTCTCCATTTAATGTCAATTTGTACCTGCAAGAAAAGGTAAGTAAAAATAAAATAATCCTCACCCAAATGCTCACGGTCACTCCAAAGAAATTCACTCGTCTTTTCTCACAATTTTGTTTGCTCACAACAAATACTCACCGTTCACTCCAAAGAAAAGTCACTCGCACTCAAGTGTATCACTCAAATTTTGAAAGCTCTCTTGGAAGTGCTCAAGCTTTGTATTCTGGGTATATCAAACAATCAAGGTTCAAAATTGTGAACAAATGGACCGACTCAATTGGACTGTGTAGACAAGAAATTCGAATATAGGGAATTTTTTTTTTTGACTGTGAGAGACAATTGAATATGACTCTCTAAAGGGAATTAAACAATATACCAAAACAAATGTGTAGGCAAATTTTCGAAATTTTGTACTTTTTTTTAGGCTGGGTACAACTCGAAAATTCCAAAAAAATTGAAGAAAATTGACCTAATTTTCGAGAAACACTGTTTCACGAAAATTGAATAACGATAGAACGAAACAGATCTGAAAACGATTAAGGAAATAACACAGATCTGAAATTTAACAAGATAACTTACTTGATTTCAATAAACCTATGCTCTGATACCAAATGATATGAATCTTTGTACGAATAAATAGCAAACACGATTAAACAATCGCACCCTCTATTTAATTACGATAATAAGAATCGTGTGTTTTCCCGATCTTTTGAATCAAGTAATTTGATGTGTTATTCACCTCTAAACTAGAAAAGTTTACCAACAAATAAACACGAGAATAACAATCGAAATTTGATACGAACCTTCGAAGAACGACGCCTACGACAATCCGCACAAGCACGATCGACAAACGCCACAAAGTTATAAACTTTGATAAGTTTGATTTGATTTAACAAAGCTAAAGCCTTGAAAAGTTGAGAGAAAAATCTCAAAAGTTTGAATAAACTCAAAATAATATATGTATTGTGTGTAAATTTTCGTCCAATATATGTCTTATATCAAAAAGATAACAAGGATCTAGTTTCCTAACAAAATAAAACTCTAAATAAGGTAATTTTTCTCGGCCAAAACTCTAGGACACGGACCCCGTGTGTGCCTCCGTGTCCGGGTCCGTGTACACTCGGGACTGAATTTCAGCTGGAACAAGGGACACGGACCCCGTGCTCGCCTCCGTGTACGGGTCCGTGTAGACACTGTCTTCGCCAATATAGTAGGGCACGGACCCCGTGCCTGGGTCCGTCTTCAGGTCCGTGTAGGCTCTGTAGTTGCTCATCTCGGAGTGTAAAGGGCACGGACCCCGTGTGCAGGTTCGTGTCGGGGTCCGTGCAGACTCGGCCGATGCACACAATGCTTGAATCATGTTCCTTTGGCCTCCACACGTACTCCCATGCATCACGATCCCTTCATGCTTGCTCATGACTCCCTGTAATGCCTCCTTGAACTTCTTTAGTCGTCCCCTCGTGACTGGTCCTTCCGGCAACTGCATCGGATCCCATGCTTTCCTTTGAGCTTGACCGTCCGTGTTTGCATCATTTATTTATACCCTTCTTTATATCAGTCTGACTCTGTCGAAGTCTCGGATTCAATGCCTGTCAATACTCAATATGGCAATGACAATATCGAAGGTATCGTATCAATATACAACTCAGATCGAGACTGGATATAATCACAACTAAATCAAATTTTGTTTCCACGGTATAACTGCACAATCTTAATATATCCAGCAATACACATCAGCAGATATCACTTTCCTCAACTCATAATCAATAATAATTCAAATATGATATCACATCTCAATCAAATCCATTCTGAAAATCATAACAATTCTATACGGTATCTGTTCTTCAATCCGGTTTCGATTATACGATGTCTAACATATCAGAAACACCATATATGAATCATATCTGATTCCTTCAACATCATATTTTCAAATCATATCAGTACATAAGAAAACTTACGTCCAGTTGAAGCCTGCATCGATAGAAACTCAGTACTGAAGTCGGATTGAAAATCTAACGGACAGATTGAAATATAAAAGCGTAAGGATTTCTGAAGCTTCCCTCGTAGCTTTTCTCGATTCCTTCTGATAATTCTGAAAGGAGAATAACATATATACTTCCAACTTGCATGTTAAAGCAACGTCTCACATTTTTTATGCACTTCAGTCGGCGCTCGGGCGGTCTAGAATTTCCGCCCGGGCGCTTGCTCGGCGCTCGGGCGGTCAAAACTTGCCGCCCGGGCGCGGAAGGTTCTGTCCTCACCATTAATCATTGGCGCTCGGGCGGTCAAAACCTACCGCCCAGGCGCCACATCTTCTGTCCGAAGCATATTTTTGTTGAACATTGGCGCTCGGGCGGTCACTTTCTACCGCTCGGGCGCCAATAGTTCTGTCTAAAACTTGTACACTTCATATGCTTTGCCCAATATGGTCTCGGAATGGCCCGGCTATATTTTAATCAGTTCCTAATCAGTAATCTCAAATTAATAGAATCAAAATCTCGGGCATTACATTTCTCCCCCCTTAAGATCCGATTTCGTCCTCGAAATCACAGGTAATCAAATCATATGAGAAGGAAATGTAACAGAAGCTAAATCAAAATACTCGCATTAGTGAAATAACTCGTGAAATCTCTGTCTCATATTTGACTCTGTTTCCCAAGTAGCTTCTTCAATACCATGGCGACTCCACTGAACTTTCACCAGCGGAATAGTTTTCGTTCTGAGCTGCTTTTCTTTCCGATCGAGAATCCGAATCGGCTTTTCGAAATAACTCGGTGTCTCGTCAAGTTCGGCCTCGTATGGCTGAATAACATGTGAAGCATCAGAGAGATATTTTCTCAAGAACAATACATGAAAGACATCATGTATCCCAGATAAAGAAGGTGGCAATGCGAGTCGATAGGCACGATCTCCTATCTTCTCGAGAATCTCGTACGGCCCAATATAACGTGGAGACAACTTCTCTTTCCTGCCAAATCTGACAACTCCTCTGAAAGGAGAAATCTTCAAGAATACTCAGACTCCTGCCTCAAATACCAATGCTCTACGTCGAACATTGGCATATTTGGCATGTCTGTCTTGAGCTGCCTTCATTCTCTTCTGTATCAGCTTCACTTTCTCAGTCATATCTCTGATCATATCAGGTCCAATCTCAAGAACCTCAGAGATATCATCCCAATACAGAGGAGATATGAATTTCTTCCCGTACAACGCCTCAAAAAAGAGCCATCTCAATACTCGTCTGATACCTATTGTTGTACGAGAATTCACAAAGTGGCAATGCATCCTGCCAATTAATGCTAAAATCCAACACTACAGCTCTCAGCATATCCTCCAATATCTGGATAGTCCGTTCTGACTGTCCATCGGTCTGTGGATGATATGCGGTACTAAGATGTAACTTCGTACCTAGAGCCTGCTGTAAACTCTGCCAGAAGTGCGAAGTAAACCGAGGATCACAGTCTGAAACAATTGACTTCGGCACTCCGTGCAATCTGACCACTTCTCTGACATAAATCTCTGCCATCTGGTCATGTCTGTACGTCATCTTGTACGGAATAAAGCATGCGGATTTGGTCAATCTGTCAATCCGACCCAAATCGCATCGCAACCTCGGGAGGATCTCGGTAGCTTCGTCACAAAGTCCATGGAAATGTGATCCCATTTCCATTCAGGAATTAATAAACTCTGTAATAATCCTCCTCGTTTCTTTCTCTCGGCTTTCACCTGCTGGCAATTCAGACAATTTGATACAAACTCAGCTATATCAGCTTTCATCTGTTTCCACCAAAACTGTCTTTTTAAATCATTATAAATCTTTCTACCACCAGGATGAATGCTGAATCGACTGCTGTGTGCTTCTGACAAAATCCGGCGTTTCAACTCTGAAATATTCGGCACAACCAGATGATCATTCACATACAGTACACTATCCCGTACCTGATACTCAGATCGATGCCTTGCTCTAACCATCGATATCAAATTCTGCACATTTTGATCAACTTTCTGAGCCGCTTTAATTCTCAAAATCAGCTCTGCTTCAACTTGAACAGCATATAATCTCATCGGTCTGTAATCAGTCTCAAATACTAATCCAGACAAACAGCAATCTTCTATTAAATTTGACACACCAATAGTCGATAAGGATAAAGAGCATACCTTTCGACTCAGTACATCTGCTGCATTGGATTTCCCTGGATATTACTTAATCTCACAATCAAAGTCTTTTAATAAATCAAGCCATCTTCGTTGTCTCATATTCAACTCTGATTGTGAAAACAGATATTTCAGACTTTTATGATCATAATAAATCTCAATTTTTTCACCATACAGGTAGTGTCGCCATATATTTAATGCAAAGACGATTGCAGCCAATTCAAGATCATGAATTGGGTAACGAGTCTCATGTAGCTTCAGCTGTCTCAAGGCATAAGCAATAACATGGCCTCGATACATCAGAACACAAACCAATCCTCATTGAGATGCATCACAATAAATCACAAAATCACCAGTACCTGATGGAATAGTCAGTATTGGTGCACTGGTTAGTCTCTTCTTCAACTCCAGAAAACTGGAGTCACAGTCTTCTGACCACAAAAATGGGGCATTTTTCTGAGTCAACTGCGTAATCGGTTTGGTAATACTCGAAAAATCTTTAATAAATCTTCGGTAATATCATTCCAAACCCATAAAACTACGAATCTCAGGCACTGATGTTGGTCTCGGCCAAGAAATCACCTCCTCAACTTTACTGGGATCAACAGATATACCATCTCCGGATATAATGTGACCCAAGAATAGAAACTGTCTCAACCAAAACTCGCATTTCGACAGTTTAGCATATAGTTTCTCAGCCCTCAGAATTCTCAACACAGTTCTCAGATGCTCAGCATGCTCAATCATATTCTTTGAATAAATCAAAATATCATGAATAAAGATAATCACGAAATCATCAAGATATCTCTGGAATATACGGTTCATGAGACCCATAAATACAGTTGGAGCATTCGTCAAACCAAACGGCATGACAATAAACTCATAATGTCCATACCTGGTTCTGAACGCAGTCTTCAGGATATCAGAATCCCTGACTCTCAGCTGATGATATCCAGATCTCATATCGATTTCGGAATATAGAGAAGAACCTTGCAACTGATCAAATAAATCATCAATACAAGGCAAGGGATATTTGTTCTTTACCGTTGCCTTGTTCAGTTGCCGGTAATCAATACATAATCTCATAGAACCGTTTTTCTTTGTCAAAAACAATACTGGAGCACCCCAAGGAGAAACACTCGGTCTGATGTACCCCTTGGCCAGTAAATCTTCCAACTACTCTTTCAATTCTTTCAATTCAATTGGTGCCATTCTGTACGGAGCTCTAGAAATCGGAACTGTACCTGGTACCAATTCGATGCTGAAGTCGATCTCTCGAATCGGAGGCAAACCCGGAATCTCATCTGGGAAGACGTCAGCAAACTCACACACCACTGGCAAGTCCGCCAATGATGGACTCGATTTCAGTACGTCAACTGAATATATAAGGAACCCCTCTGCTCCTTTCTGTAACAATTGAGTCATAGACAATATGGATATCAAAGGAATTTTCGATCTAGAACCCTTACAGTAAAATTTCCACTCATCAGCCATATCTGGTCTGAATCTCACAATCTTGTCGAAACAATCAACAGTCGCTATGTACTTGGTCAACATATCAATTCCGATAATACAGTCAAAATCAGACAACCCAAGTACAATGCAATCTAACTCAATCTCATGCCCGTCATACTGTAGTATGCAATGTTTACAGAATTCACTGATATTAAACCTGTCCCCAACGGAGAAGAGACAGACACTACAGACGATAATGACTCAATAGGCAATGCATGACTCAATGCAAATTTCTCAGAAATAAATGTATGAGAAGCACTGGTATCAATCAATACATAAACAGGGTAACCAAAAATAAAACAGTTACCTGCAACAACATCATCTGGTGCCTCCTGAGCCTACTCCTCTGTCAAAGCGAATACACTGGCATGCTGCCTAGGAGGCTGGCTCACTGTCTGGCTACCTCCAGGCCTCTGCTGTGACTGAGCTGGGGCTGGCTGAAACGAATGAACAGCAGCAGATCGTCTATCAGTCTGTGCCGCTGATCCAGACGATTCGGCTCCATGAGATCTTTGGGAACCTCTCTGTGGACACACCCTAGCAAAGTGTCCCGGTTGTTTGCAGATGTTGCAACTACCAGTCACTCCCTGGCATTGCTCGGTCGGATGTCTCCCTCCGCAAGTTTTGCAGTACACTCCAGTATAGCTCTGACTCTGTCGAGAACCACCCGAGCTAGATGAACTGCTCCCTGATTTCTTGAACTGCTTTCCTCGAGCTTTCAAGAAATCTTTCTTTCCACTACTGCTGCTACGACCCTCAAATCTAGAAGGAGGTTGTTGTGGCCTCGGTGCTTGGGGAACATACGAAGCTCCCTTCTGCCTTATCAATCCAGCTTCTGCTCTTTTGGCTCGGTTCAGGGCATCAGTGAAATTATTCGGTCGCCCTGTTTTCACCAATGTAAAGATCTCGGGATTCAAACCATTGATGAACTGATCAGCAATCGCTTCCTCATTCTCGGCTACATGTGGAGCAAATCTCAACAAGGTAGAGAACTTGGTCACATACTCTTCAACGTTCAACTGCCCCTGCCTCAGATTGGAAAATTCTGCCCCCTTGTTTTTCCTGTACGACACTGGGAAAAATCTCTGATAAAACTCAGTTCTAAAAACACTCCAGGTAATAGTCGTACCTCGATGCTCCAAGGCCCGCTTGGTTGTAATCCACCAGTTCTTGGCAACATCATGCAACTGGTGCCCTATCAGTTTCACTCTCCGCTCATCTGTGTAATCCAAAGACTCAAACAACATTTCTATGTCATCTAACCAGCTCTCACAGTCCAAAGAAGTCTCTGTCCCTTTCAGGGTTCACTACAACAAAAACGGCATACGACAACGGATTTTATCTGTTGTCGTAACCTTTTTAAAACTATTGTAACTGAGGGTGTTGTTGAAAGTCCGTTCAACGACAACGGTTTTTACCCGTTGTGGTAGATGGAATTTGCGACGGATTTCAAAACCGTCGCGGATTTTTACCGGTTGTGGTAGATGGCATTTGCGACGGATTTCAAAACGTAGCGACGGTTGTGCATAACCGTCCCTACGTTAATTAGCGACGGTTAAATAAACTGCCGCTAAACTTGGCGACGGTCTCTTTATAATACCCGTCGCTAAATTTAGCGACGGTCTTCAATCATACTTTCCGTCGCTAAGTTGTTTCGAAAAATAAAAAAAATTCTTTTAATAATTTAATAAATTTAAAATATGCTAACAATCGAAACTAAAATCGTGTAAAAGAGTAAAATTTTAAGTGTTGTGAAGTAGTAAAATCGTGTAAGAGAGATAAATTTTAAGTGTTATGAAATAGTAGTGAGAAAAAATTTTATGGATTAGTGAAAAAAAATTTATGTGTTATGAAGTAGTGTGAAATATTTTAAGTGTTGTGTGAAGTGATAAGAGAAAAATTTTAAGTGTTATGAAGTAGTGAGAAATATTTTAAGTGTTGTGTGAAGTGATAAGAGAAAAATTTAAGTGTTGTGTGAACTGATAAAATTGTGTAAGAGAAAAAAAAAATTTAAGTGTTGTGGAAGAAAATGGAGATATTTATAGGGAAGTTTGCGCGGTATTTGATTAACCGTCGCTAATTTCAAATGTAGCGACGGTTTTAGAAAAACCGTTGTAAAATTGGGCGACGGTTGTAAAACAACCGTCGCATGTTTTGATTATGCGAGGGTTTGGATAGAAACTGTCGCTCAATGTAGCGACGGTTTGACTTAAACCGTGGAAACTATTAGCGACGGTGGTTAAATACCGTCGCAAATTTGAAATTAGCGACCGTGTTGAAAAACCCGTCGCTAAAGTTATCGACGGATTTTCAAAATCTGCCGTCGCATGTTTTGATTATGCGACGGTTTGGATAGAAACTGTCGCTCAATGTAGCGACGGTTTGACTTAAACCGTGGAAACTATTAGCGACGGTGGTTAAATACCGTTGCAAATTTGAAATTAGCGACCGTGTTGAAAAACCCGTCGCTAAAGTTATCGACGGATTTTCAAAATCTGTCGCTACATATTACAATGGTTTCAAAAACCGTTGTTGTTTGTCCAAAAACCGCGCCAATCGACAACGGTTTAAAAAAACCGTTTTCGTTTGTCAAAAAAACACGCTAATCGACAACGGTTTATGAAAACCGTTGTCGATTGTTCAGGAAAACACGCCAAAAGACAACGGTTCATAGAACCGTTGTCTTTTGCCTCAAAAAAACGCTGAAAGACAACGGTTTTCTAAAAACCGTTGTCGTTGACACCCTAAAAGACAACAGTTTTTAGAAAACCGTTGTCTTTGACACCCTAAAAGACAACGGTTTTGTAAAAACCGTTGTCAAAATGCACCTAAGACAACGGTTTTTACTAAAACCGTTGTTAAAAACTATACAACAACTGTTTTTGCAAAAAATCGTTGTCGTTGGGCGTTTTTCTTGTAGTGGTTGGCGGTTTAAATGACTGAAATCTCTTCAACGGCGTTTCCATCGGTGTTGCTGTAACATCCATTGGAGGATTTGAAGTACTACTGTCACACCCTTACTCTATACTTAGCATGATTACCATAATCAAAATAAGGTTTGAATGATATAACTATATTATGAATCAAATCAAACAAGGGGCATCACTTTGACGGTTTGTAAAAATTTTGGCATGATGTCCCTATATTTTGTATAAGCCCAAACCAAGCAACAACATTCATATATACATAGATACAAACTCAACTCATATATATATAATCGTATTCTTACACACAAACATATTCTGTACCATCATACCCCTAGACATAAACATTGTAAAACTTGTTTCAAACCCTGACATTCAATTCATTATAATACATATGCGGAAGTTATACAATAAGAAGCCTGGTTCTTGTCGAGGTGAGGCACGTCACTAGCATCCATTGGCGAACCGGCATCCTACGCATCTTCACTACCTGATCCTGTAATACATGAGCTACGTGAGTTTATAAACTCAATAAGTTGGCACTTGTACGTATCAATATGCATCGAAGGAACATACATATCAAGTCGTGACCAACAATGAATCTTAAAAACATGTCATACCGTAGCATATATTCAATGTTCATTTTTGTACTTGAGCCTCATCAGTTGACCTGTACTACCGTGCTTGCTTTATTATATAGCTACTACTGTGTTGGAAGTCAGGGAGCAACCTTTGGCATCCCCACGCCCCATGAACATATATTGGCCAATAGCTTTGGTGGACTTAAGACCACCCATGATGTCAACAAGCTCTATATCATGTAAATCAATCCTTTTCTTTTCATGTTCATGTTCTTGTTCATGACATAGCACCCATCATCAATATTCATGAGTTCCTTACATATTTAATACATAATAATGGAATATGGTGCTATGTTTTCATCAATAAACATACTAACAATGTACATATATCAATAGACAATGAGATGCATTTGAAATTCATAATATTACTCATGTATTACTTCAAGAACATGCCAACTTACAGTCCAAGTGTACGAATACTGGTTTGAGACGATGTTCTCGCTCCTATACTGTCAAATACATCAATAATTTAATTACTATGTCTATACTAGTGAAAGTTACACCTCTACACAAAGAACAACTAAAAGTGAAGAAAACTTACAACCTTAGGAAGTTCTTGTGATGGAGAACTTAATTCTAACTTCAAAATGATGAAAGGAATGAAGAAGAGAGCTTTTGGGAGAAAGTTTTCTAGGTTTGCTTCGTGTTTTTGCTGAGGAAGAAGATAGGAATGGTAAAAGTGCTTAGAAAAGTTGAAACTTATCCTTTTATACAGCAGGCAGCGCCCGAGCGGACGTTTTTTACCGCTAGGACGAGTAAATCTCGGCCCTACACATTTTATTTCTGCACAGGTTCGCTAGGGCGGACGTTTCCTGCGGCTAGGGCGAGTAAATCTCGGCTCTGCACACTGATTCATCAGAAATCGCTCCAGAAACGGCTCTTCCCTTCATAATCTGGGAACGTTGTAAACTACAAAGTTGTAGCCCTATGTCTTGGCTTTAAGCTCCCCAAATTTCAGGTCATTTGGAGGTCTGAGTAAAAAGTTATGCCCATTCTCCTAACATGTGTCAATGAAGGAATGACGGTATACACGACACACTTCGGGGCGCTTTTGGCTTGTCTTCCACAATGATTTGGAGAAAACTCAAAACTTGAAAGTTGTAGCATTATATCTTAGCTTTCTAATGGTTATAGCCTCACTCAATTTGGATCAATATTCAAATCATTATGCTAAAACCCGTACGAACTACCATATTTACATCTCATTTCCCACAACTTCCATTACACTATTTCTATGTACACATCTTACTATCACTATTTTGACATATATTCATTCTCAATACACCATGAACAATATAAGAGTCATGTTCAATCTCAATATTGATACTTCATTCATCACGTGAAATCTAATGAGGTAATTAACTACAAACTAAACGACATAAACACGTTATAATCATTTGTACGAGTAACCGGGCATTACAACTACCCTGTTCTGGTATTCTTCTGGGAGGCATATTTGATTACCAAAAAGATTAGTAACCAAATATAACAAACATGTTTCAGTCCTCCTCTGATCATCTTAATGCTGATCAACAATCGGTTCTGATTCATTCTCAATAAACACGTTACCAAATCAAATCAGATAGCCAGGTAAACATGTATTTCAAAGCAGTAAATCATGCTAGCCATCAAAAGCAAGGAAAGAAAACTCAATTTACCCCGCTCACTAGCTCCTATCTCAGTCTCAAGGATCTATCGCTCTGATACCACCTGTTGTGAGGACCCGGACGCTAATCATCATCTTAATCATTATTGGGATAATTGGATCAATGTAATTAATCTGGGTCTAAATTTTTTTTTAATATAGTGCGGAACGTAATGAAATCAATCTAATATACATATCAGTATAAAAGTATAAGTCTTGTACAACATACATTCATCTAAATCTAAGTTTCAACAACTAATTATCAAGTGTTCAAACCCTATTTACATCGAAGTCCGTAGTCTCCATTCTAATCACGATCTCTCCTCATCTCCTCGACCCTGATCTTGTCCCACCTGTTGCCATGCTCACATACAAACACGACAACAGCCGGATAACTCCGGTGAGATATATATATATCCCAGTATAAACAATGTAAACATGCAGTCATATAAAATCATATATAAAAACATGAAACACATATCAACAACATATATCAAATCTGCAAAACATGTATCTATACAATCTCTGCATCACACTCTGTGACTACTAGACTCTGACTCGACTCATCCTAATCTAGGTATCCCGATCTGAATAAGAACGGAACGTTCTCCCATCTACTTTACCCCAGCTAGATGGTGGTACATTCTTAGTCCCAGACTTTGGCTGTCTATATCGAAGATCTGTAATAGGAGTTGGTCTTCTCCTCAATCTATCGGTATATATCCAAAAGTCCAGTGACTTGGCGGTTCTGCCATGGAGGTTCTGCCAAAGACTAGGCGGATCTGCACAACTCTAACTCAGGCTTTGTTAAAATCAATAGACTAGGCATATCAATATCTAACATTGCAAATACCAAATGCAATAATCATTCAGTATGTGATCTTGAGAAACTCAAGTTAATCTAACTCGAGTTGTGCAATCCAGAATCAACATTTATTTATATCTTTCTTTATATCAGTCTGACTCTGTCGAAGTCTCGGATTCAATGCATGTCAGTACTCAATATGGAAATGACAATATCGAAGGTATCGTATCAATATACAACTCAGATCGAGACTGGCTATAATCAAAACTAAATCAAATTATGTTTCTACGGTATAACTGCAAAATCTTAATATACCCAGCAATACACATCAGCAGATATCACTTTCCTCAACTCATAATCGATAATAATTCAAATCTGATATCACATCTCAATCAAATCCATTCTGAAAATCATAACAATTCTATACGGTATCTGTTCTTCAATCCGGTTTCGATTATACGATGTCTAACATATCAAAAACACCATATATGAATCATATCTGATTCCTTCAACATCATATTTTCAAATCATATCAGAACATAAGAAAACTTACGTCCAGTTGAAGCCTGCATGAATAGGAACTCAGTACTGAAGTCGGATTGAAAATCTAACGGACGGAATGAAATATAAAAGCGTAAGGATTTCTGAAGCTTCCCTCGTAGCTTTTCTCGATTCCTTCTGATAATTCTGAAAGGAGAATAACATATATACTTCCAACTTGCATGTTAAAGCAACGTCTCACATTTTTTATGCATTTCAGTCGGCGCTCGGGCGGTCGAGAATTTCTGCCCAGCGCTTGGGCGGTTAAAACTTACCGCCCGGGTGCGGAAGATTCTGTCCTCACCATTAATCATTGGCGCTCGGGCGGTCAAAACCTACCGCCTGGGCGCCACATCTTATGTCTGAAGCATATTTTTGTTGAACATTGGCGCTCGGGAGGTCACTTTCTACCGCTCGGGCGTCAATAGTTCTGTCTAAAACTTGTACACTTCATATGCTTTGCACAATCTGGTCTCGGAATGGCCCGGCTATAATCACATCAGTTCCTATTCAGTAATCTCAAATTAATAGAATCAAAATCTTGGGCATTACATGTAACCTCTCTCTCTCTCTTACAGTGGACGAAATTCAAAAGACAGAGGTTTAGCTAAGAGTCTCACCACCTATTAGCAAACGAGTTGAAGGTCTGGAGACGTCTGTATTAAGAAAAATAGACTTGCTGCAAACCACAATGCTTTCTGCTATCTCCAGCATATCCACTACTGTCAACATCCTATCAACTAATGTTCGAAGATTATCTCTTAAATTGGATACGTTTGACAAAAAAGAGGAAGAGATTAAAGAGATTCTAGAACAACAAAAGAAGTCTTCTAGTTGAAGAGCAGTCTGTTTCGAGTAGCATTTCTTCTTGTATATTTTTTGAAGACCATTCTTTCAGTTCAATTAATCAAATCCTAATGTTATCTACAATGATTTCAGTTGTTCAGTTATTATTTACTTAGTTTTGTCAAACACCACAAAGGGGAAATTTGTTGAAAACTAAGTTTCGGCGTTTGACAAATTACGAACCAACTGATTATGCAAATAACTGAACACAAGAAAACTGAACTACGCAACTGAATGCGCAGCTAACTATCAGCAGCTGTATTCCTTACCAGCTTTTGCCCAGCAGCTGATCCCTCAGCTGTACACGTCATCAGTTGAGAACGACAACCGACAAATAGTACAACATACTGCAACTAGTAGTGGAACGCCGCATTTCAGAGTTTGCAGTGTACGATTGTCAGAGAATATCGACGTGGCAATCAACGGATATAAAGATTCAAATGATATTTAATATTACCGTTGAGAGGGAAGCCTATAAATAAGTAATGAAGGCAGCTGAGAAAATAACACGTGAACTACTATTCTATTCAATCATGTTGTTACTCTGCTAAAATCACCACTCGTATTTGAATATCAAGAGCTCACTCTTATCAGATTTATCAGTAGCAATCAAGGCTACCTTTACGAGCTTGTTAGCACTTTGAAATCTTTGTTAGATTTATATTCAGCTGTGTTATATTCAGTCACACTGTAAAAGTTATTGTGAACTAAAAGTTTTAGTTTGGCAGTGTTAAGTCCAAACTTAAGTGGGTCAGTACAACGTGTGTATTTGATCAAAGTTTTTTAGTGAAAATCCTATCTTCGTGATAGAAGGGGTGACGTAGGAGTTATTATATTCTCCGAATATCCAGAAACATATCGTGTGCTTTTTATTTCAGTTACTATCAATTATTCTATCTTTCTGTCAGTTTATTTCCGCAACTGTTTTTCAGTTAAACTGATTGTTATCGACTGACGAGATACCGAGTGTCAGTTTGTCATTAAACTGAATCCTTTATTCGAAAAGGATTAATTATCAGTGAGTGTTCATTCAACCCCCCCTTCTAAACACTTATCACCTACTAACCGATCCTTTCAACACATCTCTACGTAAAATGACGATGATCATGTAAGTTCACGTATGTATGATGCAAGTACATTTATGAAAACTTTTATGAAAAATTTTACGATATGGTGACACGTCTATGTTTATGTAAGTATGTTCATGTTTAAGTATGTACGCTCTACTTTAAAATGCATGTGGTTTTATTATGTATTATTTGTTATTATCAGTTTATACATGTTGAATCTTTAGACTCACTAGACTTGATCGATGCGGGTGAGAACAAGTTTGAGGAGGCAAGAGGTGGGGACCAGTGAGTCGGCTCGGACTGCGCGGAGGCTAAACCCGGGAACCACCTATGTTTTCAAGAATTTTCAAGCATGTTAATTTAGTTACTCTGATTTTATGAAACTATTTCACGATGTTTTAAACGAGTACCATTTTGGAAAATTTTGTTTGTACTCGTTTTTATTTCAGACATTTTGGATGAGCAGTTTATTTTTATCACAATTTGAAATATTTTTATTTATTTAAGAAAATTTTTATTTTTCCGCAAATTTTAAGTAGTTCAAAATATGATACGTAATAGTAACATTCGACACATCACATTTGTTGATGTAGGAATGAGTCTTCGTAAATTTCTTTTGGTTTTGGCAAAAATTTGTTTAAGACGGTCTCACGGGTCGTATTTGTGAGACATATCTCTTATTTGGATCACCCATGAAAAATTATTACCTTTTATGCTAAGAATATTACTTTTTATTGTGAATATGGGTAAGATGACCCGTCTCATAGATTATGATCCGTGAGACGGTCTCACATGAGACCTACTCTTTGGTTTTTCTATATAAAACTATTCTGAAATGTTACACGCCCTAATACATGAAATATTGACATTTGGATTCACTAGCTAATTGTGTTCGGCCCCTCTGCAGGGTCAGCTTTGGGTTTATTCGACGATTGACCAGATCGAGTTTCGAATAATCGAATCAAACCCAACTAAATTTATTTGATAAAACCGAAACCAAAATTGAATGTTGTGAAAATCAAATCAACATAAAATCGGTTATTTCAGCCGTTAAACAAAGTAACCGGTTTTTAAAACAATAAAATAAAAAAGGAATTAAAAGGTTAAGAAGCCCACATCTTACCAAAACAATATATTACGACAATTATAAATATATTAGTCATATATATAAATTTATATATATTTTTTTAAAAAATTGGTTAAATGGTTAATCGATTTATTTATATAAAATCCCGAAATCGAACTGATTTAATTAATAATTTCAAAAATTAAAACCGAATTCCTAAATTAAGCAAATCGAATTTTCAAATTTATTTTGTTAAGTAGATTAATTCAGTTTAACCGAATTATTGTCATGAAACCTAAGTATAATATAACTAAAAGGGCTGAACCATGCATGTGGATATAGCCCATGAGTTGGGCCACGACGATCGAGCCCATCTCTGGAAATGAAATTGTGATGAAAAAGGGGGGTTCGTGTCTGGAAGTGAGATGGGATCATCCATGGCGGATGGGATCATCTGCCAACTACAGAGGAACTCCGGAAAGTGGGGCGACGTGGTGGAAGAAATAGTGAGAATAGAGAAAAGGGTGTTTCCCAAACACGAGTCCCTCTCCAAATCATTCGAGCAGGAGCTCAGAAAGAACAACTGTGGCCTGCTTTACACGGAAATTGGAGGTGATGTTGCTGGATATGTCATGTATTCTTGGCCCTCTTCGGTCTGTGCTTCCATCACGAAACTCGCAGGTTCGAATTCGTTTTATTTTTCGTGCTTAAGTTTGATTTTATGATTAGAATGTGTGGTGTTTGAAGTTTTGCTCTAACATGCTTGTATGTGGTTAACTACTTTTACACTGAACGATATATGATTTCAGAATTATATACGATTTTTTTCTGCATATTTGATGGATATTATGAATTTAGAAATATATCTGGAGCTAGTTGTCAATCGTGGTTAGCGCTTATAGCGCAAAGGTTGCCTGTAGCTATATCGCATAACAAACCGCGTAGTAAAAGCTATTTGAAAGTAAAGCGTCACAAGCATATAAATTCGACAACCCGATGTCTGGCGGTCTACAGCGCAATGTGTTGGGACATCGTATTCTCGCACCCAAGACGCAGCGGAAGTTTAAAAATTTTGTTCTTGGACGTCGTGTGTTCAAATCATTCATAGGGTGTTTAGAATTTATACCTTTGCGTTCTTAACGCTTGGACTCCAAACTATTCCGATTTTTATGCGGAGATAGTCCTTCTTGTAAATCCCTACGAACGGCTCTTCTCCTTGGATCGTCTAATTGAGTCCACGATCAGAAACTATGTTCCTCGCTTGGATTGCACTAGAAATCACAAACGATTTGTGCGTTGAGACTGTAATCTCCGAATTTCTAAAATCCGGATACGAAGCGGCGTCGCGGTAGAAGATAAAAAGTGGCCAAAATTTTCACCAAAATTTTCTTTCTTGGCCGAGAGTTCCATGATCCATCATCATGAATTTTAATAATTGATTCTTAATCAATCATTAACCAAGATAATTAAGTCATTAATCAAAAATAAATCACAAGACTCAATTTGATTTTTGACTCAATATGGCCGAGAGTCTTTTATCAAGGGAGGAGAATTTTGTTTGCTTTGTGTGCAAAAATTCATCATCAAACATGAGCCCTAATTTTGTATTTATAGAGTAAGACTCCTAATCTAATTAGGAGTCCCTCTCCCACAAGGACTCTATTAATTTCATTATATTTAAACTCTCATATAATTAATATATAATGTATTTATTAACCTTTAATAATACATGATATAATAATATTATATACACATATTTTATATCACCATATAAAATATATACATGTATATTAATTAAATTAAATAACCATTATTTAATTAAAAATTAACTCATTGGTTAATTTAATTCTAGACTCCTCTAGAACATATATGAGAATTTGTGCATGTTAGTAGTCACCACTACTAGCACAATCATTTAATTAGTAAATTCTCAATTCACTAAATAAATGATTTCGAACTCATTATAACCCCGATCGACGATTCGAGAGCGCCGATGTGTCAAGGATACAAATCTTGTTCATATAATGAAAATCGAAAATTTCGAATATCAAAATTTTCATTTGCCAAATTTAGAACTTACCATATATGGCAGTTCCCATATTTGGCAGCTGCCAATTTTAGTGAACTCCTTCACAAAACAGGCAGTTTCACTCTCCTTCCTTATTTAGCAATAATGCTAACTTCCACTTCTTCCATCCTATGGAATCAGCTCATAAACTCTTTTATTAGCTTCATGTTTGATCTCCATCAAACTATAGTCGCCAAATTCCAACTCCTTGAAATTTGACTATCTCAACGGGAACACAGAATCCGATACTTGTGTGACCCTCAATGGTTCAGGGATACAGCTAGCCGTGGGTTCACATCTCCATGTGATTCAGAATAACATTTATTCTTATTCGGGCTTACCCTAGTTAGCCCCATTCTTTTCATCAACACCTTGATCAAGAATGTCAGAACTCATTTCTGATTGCACCCATCGGATCATGGTAAGAGCGTCTAGTAGCATCGCCCCATGATCCCCTAGGTATCACTGATAGTGCCTGCAAGAACCTTTAGTCATGGTTAGCGTACAGTACGGTCCCTTCAACACATATATCCCGATCGAATCTGCAACCATTGGTACATCGAGAGTTGCATATGAATTCGATAACGATGTGATTTATCTTAGAGTATTAATAGTGGCATGGTATGTGCAACTAGGAAAACACCTTTCCCTAAAGCACATTTCTTGCTCTGGCCAGAGACTTCTTGCACTATTAACTCATCAGATCACATAGGATATCTTCCCCCGTAGGCGAACGGTGAATCCCCGACTACAATGCATTTGCTCCTACGTATTTCGAAACTACACCCAACCTCGCCACCTGATGACCCTCGATGGAGTCGGTAAACGGATCAAAGTGCATGCTAGTACGTATAGCCTCTACATTGTCTCGGGTCAAAGGACTAATGGTGTACAACCATAAGTTCGGACTATTCCACTCGATAAGTGAGAACCACTTGGACAGTCCGAGGGAGGGTTGTTCAGTGCATCATCATATGATCACCCATCTGTGTGAATGGACATCTCCATGCCCTTACCAATGAAATATGGTGTTTACTCCACAGATGCTAGTCTCGAGCTCGAGCGACCTTTATCCTTGTTTTAGGCGGCTGAATCGACTAGGAACCTGTTTAGAATATACGGTACGCTTCCTAATGAGTTTCATGATCTTACGTTGGGACGCAGATCTCATGGTACCTATTGTATATTCAAGGACTTTATCTATGCAGCTTGCATGGGTATACAGATAAAGTATAATGCCATAATCGAATAAAATCGTAAAATAATATTAAAATAAAGATTGTTTTACATTAGAGTCAATAAAGCCCAAGCCATAAGTGGCTTGCCGGGCACTTACTCTAACACAATGCCCGGTGAGAGAAGCGGTTGAGAATTGTAGGGTTTACGTAAGGCTTGAAGAAGAGAAGATTGAGTTAGAAGACGATACACAGCAGCGCTGATTTCATAGGCCTTAAAATTGTGCAAAATAGACCTAAAAATTGTGCGTTATTTTTTAAAAAAATGTCCTATGCTTCTCTTTCCTATAGCGCTGTTATCGTCTCAATGCTATTTTGTTAACAGCGACGATAGCACTCGCTATGTGGAAGTGTTGTGCACGTAGCGCCCTGTAGCCACGGGGCTTCACATCGCGTCGCTATGCGCTACAACGAGCGCTACACTTGCTTAGCGCTCTTGCTATTGGCAGCTATGATCTGGAGAATGATGCAAATAACATTGATAAATCATAGACAATTACAAGGAGTAGAGTCCATCATGCCCGAATTACAAGCCAGATACATCGTGTGGATTTCCATAATTTCCTGAGTGGCAGATCGGCTATTGTTTTCTGCTGGTCCCTTTTGTCATGTCACTCCAAACCAAAGTGAGCTTTATGATCCTTGTCCGAGTATTCATCGCCTCGTCTAAGTATTCTTTAATATTGCCTGGCTTAAAATGTACATTGAACTCCCGTTCGAGAGTTCTTCCGCTGTCATCTCAGGTGCTGTCTTTATTCAGGATTCGAAGTGCCTTATTTTACAGTTTGAAGGTGCAACGTAAAATATCCATGTAAAAGCCACGAAGTGTTAAAAATTATCCAATAATTGAGGATATTGATCTGGTGAAACTTATTAGTTCTCTCTCTTTTCACAATTCTGTATTCTACTATGTGCTAAGGTTTGTTTTATCTTTGTTCCTAAAGGAACTTACTTTTATAATATGTGTTTGTAAATATAAAATGTAGTGAAAGAGAACTACAGGAAGCAAGGTCATGGGGAAGCATTGCTCAAAGCTGCAATAGACAAATGCAGAACAAGAAACATCCACCGCATAACGCTTCACACAGATCCCTCGAGAATCCCGGCTGTGAGTCTGTACAAGAAATTCGGATTCCTCGTGGATACTCTTGTACGAGGTTACTATTCTTCCGACAGAGATGCCTATAGAATGTACTTGGATTTTGATGCAGATTAGGATACAACCAGGTTACGCATACATGATATATGAGTTCAATTCCATTTGTGGTTTGAAAAAAGTACATTTGATCCGTTTGTCACTTTTCATTTGTTTAATTTTTTGTTTGGCAATTAGCCAGTTAAATTACATATTCAAGAAAATATTTATGTGAACCAATTTGAGTTTCCCATACTTTTACTGTATATATGATATATGATTTATGGTATTCTCATATGATCTGTCTTGATGTCTAACTACCAGGATGGTGATGGATGTATGAAACTCCCATTGATTTTATTTAGTTTGGGGAAGAGTTTGTTATAATTGAGTTCTGAATTCGATATGTCGTCTCAAACTTGGGACCTTGTTGACATATGAACTATTATCGATCGGCGAAACTCCAATATATTTTATTTAGCCATCAAGTGTGTTTGCATGTGAGGAGTCATTGTGATTGAAAAAGATCTGAATTTAGATGGTACTTCTTTTGATCTTCATTCTGGTTTAATCAGTGGATTGAATCTCTGAGTAAAGCAAAATTATATTTCAACTATAAAGTAAGTTCATTTTTAACTGCATATGTATTTTTTAATTAGCCAAACCAAATATGATATTTCTCATAATGGTTAAATTTCGAAATACAATTCATTTATCATCAATAATTTAAATTTCAGTGAGACTAATCAAATTAAATATAGTATTATTTATAATGGTTAAAATGTAAAAATATCAGTTACCTCTTAATTATAAGTTCGAGATATATTGACAAAAATATATATAATACAAGTGGCCATGATATAATTTTGAACCGAACCTGGCCCAGAACCTAACAATAGGCAAGTTAAGGGTTGGGGTTTGTTCGGATTTTTTTAAAAAAATAATACGATGATGGAAAAATTAGAATGATTTATATACTTCTGCTCCAAACAATGTTACAATTCATGCTACATTTTTCTAGATACATGTGTCACATTATGATGATTGCTTTCCCTTATAGCAGGTCTCTTGTGAATCAGTCTCATAAATCTTTATCTGTGACACGGGTCAATCCTACCGATATCCACAATAAAAAGTAATACTCTTAGCATAAAAAGTAATATTTTTCATTGATGACTCAAATAAGAGATTCGTCTTACAAAATACGACCCGTGAGATCGTCTCACACAAGTTTTTGCCTTCCCCATCATAAGCGTTTTATGTTGATCTCATGAAATTTTGTGAGGACAAATTTTTCGTTCCTCCATGAGTAGAGAAAGATTTGTTTCCTTTATGTTGAAAGATAATATCAATCTCAATTATTTATCATATATTTAAATTTTTCGTTTTATTAAATTTCTGATTTAATTGAAAATATTCGACGATAAATAAATTTTGTTTTTCGATTTTCTAATAATTTTCGAGTAATTATTGTGAAACTAAATTCGGCCACTTCAGTTTGATTGCTTCTGGAGGAAATTTTGAATTATGATCTTGTATTATAAGAGCAGTAGAGGCAACAAATGATTTCTTTCTCCGAAAGATGAAATTTTCACGTATAAATGTGGTTACAATTTTGTTGGAATGTTTTAAGACTTAATGAATCAAAATTAAGTAAATAAAAAATATAAAGAATGTTCCGCGCACAAGCGAAAGCGCCGAGGCGCCTAAGAGGGACACCTAACGGCGTTGATTGACAAAAAGTTGCTAGTTTTCATGATATATTCGATCCAAATGGTGTTCTTTGACGTTTTTCATCAGAATTTTGGATGAAGGGACACCTCTTTGATGAAACAACATGCCTTGATGATTTAAATCTTTAAATACCTTATCAAAGACAAGTAGAAATATTTTATTATTTTTTATCATCAGATTTTCTGCATATATTACATTTATTTCTGTCTTCTCCCGTACTTCATTATTTGATAGAGAGTACACTTCATTTTTGTGTGATTGTTCTTACAATTTACAGTATCGTTATTGTAAGAAAGAGTTGTTATATTTTGGGAAAGAAGTGTCATAAATCGAAGCACTATGGTGGGATAAAAAAAATTAAGCAGTGAATGTTCAACACTTATCTCAACTCAATTTTTTGCTACGTGTTAATTATCGTGTAGAGCCCAAAATTATTACACGTAAAATCAATACATTTTTGTTTAAATTGCTGTATTATTTATTTAAGATTAAAATGATTTTTTAGCAATGCATGATTTAATCCTTTGCAATATTTTAAAATATTTATGTTTATATGATGCATGTTAAAATATTTCTCGAGTTTCATGTTTCAAGCGATTATTCGATGTGTGAACGATCGTGTGTGCTAGCGCTTTCGAAGGCATTTTGCACACAACAGTCTTCGATGAGCTTCAATAGCTCGTGTTCTAAGAATATTAATACCGATGAATTAAATCGAGTTTGTTTTTAAATCAAGCAGAAGAAACTCGAAGTAACCCTTCGTAAAGAAAATTGAAATGTTAGAAAATATTTTAAATTGTGTAGATTGACTAACCGAAGGAACACAGATTAGTTTTTGAATTATTGTATTTCAGTTATGGTGACAACTGAACATACGAACACTCCAACTGATCAAAACAATTTTAAAACGATAGTTAATCAGTTAAGTACACAAGATATGTTTATGGATGTATGAAGACTTCAACTGCTCCTACGTCACCTCTTCTACCTCCACGGGTAGGATCCACTAGAAGACTTTGATTTATACAACACCTTGTACAAACCCACTCAACTAAGACTTACATTACTGCCTAAACTGAACTCCTAGCTACGACTGAAGGCAACACCTTTCAGCCAACACTTCTTTAACGTCTATGTGTCAAAGACTACATACACAAGTTTAACGTCTTTGTGCAAGACTGTATTTGAGTGGTTGTGTGTGTGTGTGTGTGAGAACTGATCTCTGAAAACTACCCGAAAGTTTTCTCACACACTGAGGGAAATATGCTTATAATCTAAAGCTGATAACACGTTTAAGTGTTCCCTCGACTGGGCTGAATGCTTCTTTCTTAAGCTGATATAACTTTGAAGCGTGCCCTTCTCTTTTCTCTCTTGTATTGTATATGTTGTTATTTTAGTCTTCACAGATCTTCTCTTTATATAGGCGGGAAAAGCTGATCTTACAATGAGACTCATTTATTGTATTCGTTGCATTTGAATCGGCTTCTTGGACTTTGTGTCTCGTATTTTTGACTGTCCTTTTGAAGCGTTTTGTCTTTAATGCTCTGATGCAACGTCCATTATTGTCCTTTGACTGGATAATGGCTTTATACATTCTCGCACAGCTGGAATCCACTAGTTGTAAGCTTGTCTTGATCCGCAACTGAGAGGTTCTGACTGATGCTTCAGTTTGGTCAGCTTGGCTGATCTTCAGTTGGGCTAGCTAAATCAGTTGACTCGTCAGTTGAACTGATTTAGCTCCTTCAGTTGATCTGGCTAGCTGGGTTCATCGTTAGTTGGACACGTCATCGGCTGGCCAAGCTTTTGAGCTCTTCCTGCTGAATCACTTATCAGCTGAACTATCAACTGAACTGCTTGCTTGAAGAACCAGTTGGACTGATTTGGTTTCGGCGATTAGTTGGTTCGATCAGTTGGTATCTCCGATAGCTTCATTTATGGCTTCGTAAACATGATTAAATCAGTTTAGGCTATCTGCGCACTATGGTAGATTATTAGTAACGCAATTAACAAGTTTTGTTATCATCAAAATCAAGATTGCGAACTTGAAAAGTTCCAACAATGCGGGATCGAGGAAATGAGACCGACGACGATTTTGGAAATTTTAAAATGTGATATTTTATTTCAATTTAGGATTTGAGCATTTTAAATGATTTATTTATTTTTAAACATTTTAAAACTAAATTATTTATTTAGTGATTTCAGGATTTTTAAAAATTTAAAGTTTAGCAAGTGTGCTTTTATTTGAAATTAAAGGATTTATTAGAGGTGAGCAGGGAGTTAGTATTTTAATTACCTTACTAATTATGTAATTAAGCAAATTTATTCTCCCTAATTACCTAAACTCACGCACACACCACTAAAACGCACACATACATGCCTATGCACACAAACACAATTCATTCCATTTCATTTCATTTCTTTGAGAGCAAAGCTCAGGGTTCTAATTTCATACAGCAGTTGCCCCTCTCCCTTCAAAATTTCTAGCAATTTTCGTTGGGTTTTCTTCAAGAAATCGTGCCACGTTCGTCCTAGATCAACCCTCGCATCATTCCAGCTTCGGTGTCATCGTTTCGGTAACGTTAAATATCGAAAGGCATGTATATTCTTTCGTTTATGCATCGATCTCATCATAGTATTTTTTTTTATGTGTAAAAATTCATATATGTTGTACAAAGTTTGAGGAAAAATTGGTTGGATCAATTTTGAAACAATTTTAGATCTGGAAACTCGAAATTTGAAGTCATTTGAAATACTGTGATTTTTCAGTCGATTTTCTAGAAAATTTTCAACATATAAAACGTAAAACTTTTTGATACCTTCGATTTGATAGTAAATTTGAAATATTTGGATAAGAAATGAGTGATTATGATCGTTTTCGTAGGACTGATCAAACTGTGATTTTCTGAAAATGCGTTCTTGAAGTTTTATTGTTGCAGGCTTCGTTGGGGATCGATGGGTGTTCGCAGCTGTGTTTAAGTATGTTGAGTATGATGTTGGGATGGTTTTTGGTGTGTCGGTTAGCATCGATAGACACTTGTTTGCATTAGAAGTCGTATGATGCGTTTTGGTGTCAAATGTCGTGTTCACGGATTGGGTTGCATTGTTGGTGATGCGTAGTTGGTTTGGGGCGTTTGTTTGAGTTTGAATAAGTGCCATAGCATCCTAAGATGGGTCTTGAGGCATTGGTTCACGGTCCGTATGATCGAGTTAGGAGAATTACGTCATAAGTGTAGTAAATTTTCGTTAGTTCGCAATTCCAGTAGGTACACGGACCCTGGCACGGGGTCCGTGCTCTTTTTCCTTCAAAATGTGAATTTCCAGCACCTACACGGACACCGACCCGGACCCTTACACGGGGTCCGTGACCTTTTTTAAAAAAAAATTAATTTTTTTTTGGTTTGTTTGGGGTTTTGATGAAATGATTTAGTACGATGATTAAACGAGATCAAGTCCCGAGATATTTAGAACTTCATAAAGAAATTTGTCATTTTTGGGTGAGAGCATGACTATACGTCTAAGTTATGAAATGTAGGATTTGAACTCATGTTAGTATGTACAGCAGTGGCCCCAAGCGAGATCCAACGAATCTCTCAACGCCAAGTAAGTATATTCGACGTGCCAAAGAAAATATTTTATATTTTTGAGGTATGCTAAATGTCTTGTGACCAAATTATGAACGTGTTTGGAAGTTGGTGAACGTGGCCGATGACCTCTCCACCCCGATAAAGCCTGACCGAGTTTAGATCAGGATTGGAAAGCGGTAAAGCATGACCAGTGACCAATCCACCGGTAAAGCATGACCGGGGATCTCATGTATGTGGTAGTGGACTTTCCCTGCCAGCCCAGTACTATGGTTTAGTCTGATAAGGCGCATTTATGTATGGATCGCTTGCTTTGAAACATATCTCTACGTAAAATGATTTTATGTATGCTCAAGTATGTTTGATGGAAATATGTTTAAGAAAAGTTTTATGATGATGTCACGTCTACGTTTATGCTACTACGTTCAAGTTTCATGTATGTTTATGCTACTATGTTCAAGTATCAAGTATGCAAACCCTACTTTAAAGATGCATGTGGTTTTATTATGTAGTATTTGCTACCTCCAGTTTATACATGATGAGTCTTTAGACTCCCTAGACTTGATCGATGCAGGTGAGGATGACTTTGAGGAGACGAGGGGTGGGGACCAATGAGCCAGCTTGGACTGAGCAGGAGGCTAAACCCGAGGACCGCCCATGTTTTTAAGAAATTATGCAATGTTTCAAATACTCTGATTTCACGTTACTGTTTACGATATTTAAACAAGTGTTTTTAGCAAACTTTATTTGTGATCTTTTCGTTGCACATATTTTGAATGATCAGTTTATTGTTATCGCAATTTGAAGGTTTCTATTTAATTAAGAACATTTTTATTTTTCCGCAAATTTTAAAGTAGTTTAAAAGTACGGAACGTTACAGTTGGTATCAGAGCATTGTTCTTGTAAATGGTTATGCTTACTGCCAGTTGCGAGAAGCTCAGAAGTCACACCTCAAGTCTGTAAGTTTTAAAGTTTTAAATTCATTCATGTAATATGTATCCAGTCATGATTTCAGCATGTGCATGTTTGAGTTTAATTTGCATGCATCTTATGATATTAGTATTATGTTCATGCATGTTGGGTTTACGTCTTGGGTAAATGTTGGAACAGTATGCCTCCCAGACGTAGGATTGTGTGTGAAGCAGGCGATGAGAATAGGAAAGCCCAGGATGGGGAGAGGGTCACTCCCCCTCGTCCACCCCCAGATATCAAGGCCCAGATTCTTGCAGGAATGGCTCAGTTCTTCGCACAGTTTGCGGGGAACCAAGCTACCTTGGATACAGGGGCAAGGCCCAGACCTGAGGTAGTTTACGAGAGGTTTAGGAGGATGGATCCGAAGGAGTTCTTGGGTACTACTGACCCGATGATAGCGGAAGGATGGATTAAGTCCATCGAGGTAATCTTTGCGTTTATGGAGCTGCAAGATGCAGACAGAGTTAGATGTGCCACCTTATTGTTGACTGAAGACGCCAGGATTTGGTGTGAAAGCGCATCAGTGTCATTGAACTTACAAACACTGATGGGAAATGGGTTCAAGGAGGTTTTCTACTCCAAGTATTTCACTAAAGAAGTACGCTCCCGCCTGACCAGGGAGTTCATGTCTCTGCGACAACGAGACAACAGCGTGGCAGACATCGTCAGGAAGTTGGAGAGGGGTGTCACTTTGTGCCCCTGATTGCAAATGATTCCCGGGAGAAGCTGAGGCATTTTATGGATGGGTTGCGGCCGATTTTGCGCCGTGATGTGAGAGTTGTTGGTCCCACGACTTATGCAGTTGTTGTGTCGAGAGCTTTGGCGGCAGAGCAGGACCAGAGGGACATTGAGGTCGATAGGCAGGGCAAGAGGCCCTATCAGGCAACTCAGCAGCAGCAACAACATCGAAACCGGTTTAAGAGGCCTTTCCAGGGGGAGCAGGGAAAGAGGCAATTTCAAAGACCGCCAAAGGAAAGGGTCCAATTCCTCAAATGAAGGCTCCACAGAAGCCTGGTGAGTACCCAGTGTGCCCAAAGTGCAACCGCCAGCATCCGGGACAGTGTTATTTGGATCGGGAAAATGCTTCAAATGCAGAGTCAACGATCATATGCTGGGAGACTGCCCGTAGTGGGGGAACCGACCTAGGGTAGAGTGTTCGCCATGCAGGAAGAATAGGCGAACCCAGACACAACCCTGTTGACTGGTAACTTATTTAATTCAGCAATGCATTATTTTTTTGCTATGCATGTTTCGAATCTTTTTTGGGATTAGTAGTGTGCTAGTGGTATTTTTGGTGACTTGTGTAGAGATTTTTCTACTGTGCATGAGGTTAAGATTATAATTTTGGGATATAAGTTTTGTGTTGTACCAATGTCTCTCAGGGAATATTTTCATTAAGAGAGTAGCCACGAAGGCCTTGATAGATTCAGGGGCCACTCACTCTTTTATTTCGGAGACGTTCGCTAATCATATGGACGTCCAGTCTATTGGACTCGACGTGAGCTATTCAGTGAAAGTCCCATCAGGGGAAGAATTTTCAGCTACTAGCGTGGTCAGAGACATCGATCTCGAACTGCAAGGCCACCTAGTGTATGTCGATCTAATCGTGTTGCCGATGCCGGAATTTCATATTATCTTGGGAATGGACTGGCTGACGAAGAACAGAGTTCTCATTGATTTCCAGAAAAGGTCAGTGCTGATAAGACCTTTGGGCATGGAGCAGTTTCTCTTTGAGCCAGATAGATGGAGGAGTTTCCCTCGCATGATCTCTTGTATGCATGCCCGGAGGCTTATTCATAAGGGTTGTCAGGCTTTCTTGGCCGGCATTGTTTCAGTGCCTGACGTAACCACTTAGTCTATATCTGATGTACCAGTATTTAGAGATTTTCTTGACGTCTTTCCAAATGACGTCACAGGTCTTCCATTAGAGAGAGAGGTGGAGTTTTCCATTGACCTTGTGCCAGGAACTATGCCAATCTCTAAGGCACCGTACCAGTTAGCTCCAGCTGATATGTTAGAACTCAAACAGCAGATTCAGGAGCTTCTAGACAAAGAATTCATCCGCCCTAGTTTCTCACTATGGGGCGCACCAGTACTCTTCGTAAATAAGAAGGATGGGGCATGAGGTTGTGTATCGATTATCGAGATCTAAACAAGGTAACGATCAATAAAAATACCCACTTCCAAGGATCGAGGACTTGATCGATCAGTTGCAGGGAGCTACAGTGTTCTCTAAGATAGATCTGCGATCAGGGTATCATCAGCTGAAGGTAAAAGACGCAGATGTTCATAAAATAGCTTTCAGGACCAGATATGGGCACTACGAGTTCTTAGTGATGCCATTTGGACTGACGAATGTCCCAGCGATATTTCTAGACCTCATGAACCGAGTATTTCAGCCCTACCTAGATCAGTTCGTCATAGTGTTCATTGACGACATTCTCATATACTCGAAGAGCCATGAGGAGCACCGTTAGCATTTGGGTACAGTTTACAGGTCTTGCAAAGTCGCAAGTTGTTTGCAAAATTCAGTAAGTGTAAATTCTGGTTGGAGAAGGTAGCGTTTTTGGGGCATATAATATCTAGAAGTGGTGTCGAGGTGGATCCAGCCAAAGTGGCAGCAGTGAAGGAATGAGTTGAACCGAAGAGTGCGTCGGAGATCCATAGTTTCCTAGGCTTATCAGGCTACTACAAGAAATTTATTCAGGGATTTTCTTCGATAGCAATGCGCTCACTTCATTGACTAAGAAGAATGCTAAATTCGTATGGAATGGAAAGTGCCAGAAGAGCTTTGATACTTTGAAGAAAGCTCTTATTAGAGCGCCAGTTTTAGCCATGCCATCCGGGCAAGGCGATTTTGTGTTGTACATCGATGCTTCTAAACTCGGGTTAGGCGCAGTTTTGATGCAGCATGGTCGGGTTGTAGCTTATGCCTGTAGACAGTTGAAAGTGTATGAGAAGAATTATCCGACTCATGATCTTGAGTTAGCTGCCGTTGTCTTTGCGTTGAAGATATGGAGACATTGTTTGTACGGCGAGAAATGCTAGATATTTACTGATCACAAGAGTCTCAAGTATTTATTCACGCAGAAAGAACTGAATATGAGACAAAGACGGTGGTTAGAGTTAGTGAAAGATTACGATTGTGAGAATAGCTACCATCCAGGTAGAGCTAATGTTGTGGCAGATGCTTTGAGCAGAAAGGTTGCATTCGTAGCACAGTTGTCAGGGCAGAGATCTCTTCAGTCAGAGATTCAGAGATTTGATTTAGAGGTGTATCCGAAGGGTAGAGCTCCTAAGCTGTCTAATCTAACGGTCCAGTCTTCCTTGCTAGACCAGATCCGTAGTGGTCAATCTTCAGACGAGCAATTACAAAAATGGATACTGAAGGATGAAGGCAAGGGCAGTGTACTCTATACTATGTCTGATGGTATTGTGTGCCTAGTGTTGATTCGATCAGAGAGGATATTCTGACAGAGGCACATACATATCTGTGTACTATCCATCCAGGAGGTACCAAGATTGTACAAGGATTTGCAGACTTTGTATTGGTGGCCAGGTATGAAACGAGATATCCGTCGATTTGTGTTTGAATGCCTCACTTGTCAACAAGTGAAGGCAGAGCATCAGAGGCCAGCCGGAATGCTTAAGCTATTCCCTATCCCCGAGTTGAAATGGGAGAATATCAACATGAACTTCGTTGTTGGTTTACCGATGTCAGTCAGAGGATCCAATGCTATTTGGGTTATAGTGGAACGACTTACTAAGTCAGCACACTTCTTGCCAGTGAAGATGACTTTCTCCATGACGCAGTATGCGGAGCTCTATATCAAGGAGATAGTCTGATTTCATGGAATCCCAGTTTCCATCATGTCCGACAAGGACCCAAGGTTCACATCGTCCTTTTGGAAGAGTTTGCACGCAGCCATGGGGATGAAGTTTCTATTCAGTACAGCTTTCCACCCTCACATAGATGGCTAGCTTGAGCGTGTGATTCAGATTTTGGAGGATTTTTTGAGAGCTTGTGTGATTGATTTCCATGAGAATTCGGAATCAAAGCTACCTCTTGTGGAGTTTACATACAACAACAGCTTCCTATCATCTATAGGTATGGCTCCATATGAGGCATTGTATGGGAGGAAGTGCAGATCGCCGATTCATTGGGATGAAGTCGGTGAGAGATCAGAACTTGGTCCAGAAACTGCTCAGCAGACTACAGATGTTGTGGTTAAGATCCGAGACAGGATGAAGACCACCCAGAGTCGTCAAAAAAGTTATGCTGACAAGAGAAGAAGGGATCTTGAGTTTGCCGTAGGTTATCACGTTTTTGTAAAGATAGCACATATGAAGGGTGTAATGAGATTTAGGAATAGAGGCAAGCTTAGTTCGAGACTATTGGGACATTCGAAATTCTTGACAGAGTTGGGACACTATCTTATCATGTAGCACTACCGCCGAATCTGGCCGTTGTACACAATGTGTTCCACGTCTCGATGCTGAGGAAGTACCTGGCAAATCCTTCGCATGTTTTGAGCTATGAGCCATTGCAGGTTGCTCCAGATCTGTCGTATGAGAAAAGACCTGTCCAAATCCTAGACAGACAGGGCGGAGACTTCGGAAAAAAGTAACCAAGCTGGTCAAAGTTCGATGGCTGAATCAATCAGTGGAGGAAGCCACTTCGGAGACCGAGGCAGAGATGAGAAATCGTTACCAGGAGTTGTTTCGTAAGACTTAATTTTGAGGATGTAATTTATTTAAGTGGAGGAGGAACTGTAATGTAAGGTCCAAAATTATGACGACGTAACCCAACGGCATGCAAATCTAGGAATTCTGAAAAATGGTTAATTAATTGATATTAATTGCTTACTTGATTATGTGACATGCATGATTATTTGTTAAATATGATTTAATTGTCATGATGCATTAAAAATGTATTTTAAGGAATATTCAAGTGACGATCGAGGAACGGGGACCGATGGCTGAAAAATAGAAAATGATTTTTATTAAATGATTATTTTTAATTATTTAAAATATGGTCGATGCTTTTTAGTATTTTTGAAATTAAGGGATTTGAGGTGATTTTATACGTCGGGGCGTAAATTTTATCGGTGTTGGTTTTTCAACTAAAATACGAGCGTTTTAGCAACCCGACTAATAAATTCACATTTTTAATTAAAGAAAAACTTTGTTATTATTTTATTTAAATCCTAATTTAACTAATGGGCTTAATTTTATGGCTTAATAGGCCTAAAGCCTACTTAGCAATTAAATTAGTATTTAAAATGTATTAAACTTCACAAACCCTAGTCTACCTTGCATCAAAGTCTCGGCCACTCCTTTTATTTTTCTGAAAACACTCTCCCCACCACACACAACTCACGGCTGTGCACACACAAACAAATTGGAAAGATTTCTTGAGGGTTTCGAAGGTATCAAGAAGGAACAAGCCACCGTTTGCGTCCCGTTCTTCGTCGTCAACGGATATTCGAGCGTATTTAACGCAAAGGCACGCCATATTCTCCCTTTACTCATCATCACACCATATTATGCATTTATATTTGAAATTACATGAAAAATAAAGGACACTTTGTTTTATTTTCGTTCATGCATCAAAGGGGATTTTTAAGGCTTGATTTTTGTACCAAAAACATGTTTATATGGTTGCCTAAGGGGCTGTCATGGCTAGGATATAATTAAGGATGATTTACACAAGTTTTAGAGTCATAGAAATCCACCCAAAACGTTGTACAAAACAATAACAAGAAGCTGGAACCAAAAAAAACCGTAGCTTGCTGTGTGAGGCTTAGGTGATCGGGTTTCTTGTTGTATGGTGCATGGCTTGGCTTGGTTGCATCCAGGGCTGGGCTAGAGTTATGAGGGGTCAGGGGTAGAGTCCTATCCACGCTAGGAATCGAGTCAGGGGCTGGGGGAGGAGTCCTAGCTCGCTAGGACTCCCACCCGAGAGAACAATCTTGCTGCCATGTTTTGTGCAGCTGCTGCGCAGGTTTCATGGGGCTTGGGCCAGGGGCTTTGGCTGGGCTAAGCTAGGTCCGTTAGAGTCTATAGAAGGTGGTCTAGGGTTGGGATAGGGGCTGGAGTGGTGGGCTGGCTGTTGGCTCGAGAGAAAACAAGAAACGTGAGGGAGCATGCGCTGCGCGAGAAGTGCTGTCATGGGTCAGGGCTTTGGGCGCGAGTTCGAGGGGCTGGGCTGGTCTGGGCTTGGTCTAGTCGTGGTCTAGGGAAGGTTAGGGTTAGGTAGGGTCAGGTGTTTAACAGCTGGTAGTGTCCTAGAAGGATGAGGAGTCCTATTGTGCCAAAACACTACACACATACACATGCATGTAAATTGGGTGAGTTTCCAGCAAGCTTTTGGTCGGGCCATGGGTTGTTTTTCGGGCTGGGCTTAGACAGTAGGGTCCCTAGATTGGTTGGCTAGGTTTTGGTTCAAGGTGGCTTGGGCGTGGCTCGGGTAAATTAGGAGATGGCTCGGTGTGTTCGTCGAAGGGTCAAAAATGAGATTAATTAAACCAAAATCGATTCCATTTGTCCACGGGGGTGGCTCATGACATGGAAGAGTAGAATAAATAATAAAAATGTTATGTTAAAAATTTGGGATCAAAATAATGAGTTTTAGATTTAATAGGGATTTTATCGCCTCACGAAACGCTAATTAACGAATTAATTGAAACGCCTAGTTGTTAGCTTTATAAAACTATGAAAAATTAGGTTTAAACTCAAATAATCATTAAAAGTCTAAGTTTTAAGTTTGGGAATTTTATATTAAGTTTTGCTTTAATTCGGGATTAAAACGCATCAATACGTCACATTTAAAGAATAAATTAAAAGTCTTTGATTATGCTAAATAAAAATATGAGAAAATTCATGTAAGCTTAAATAATTATTTGAGATATGTTAGAGTCAATGAAATTAGGAAAATGTCAAAAACGGGAAATTTTACGTCCAGGGGTAAAACGGTCATTTTACGCCTAAAAATTAGTAAACGTCATGGCAGTGCCCGAAATGCTGTTTTATGTGCTAATATGATTATTTTCAATGGTTATGGATGTTTATGGGGTTTTATATGATTATTTTAAATGTTGATGAAATTTTATATATTTAGGGATTTTATGACGAAAGATTTATTTCAAATGTTAAAATGTTATTTTAAATGTTCATGGTTATTTATATGTTAAAATGTTATTTTTAAAACTTTTATGGATTTATGGTTTAATTATGGACATTTAAAAGATATGTTGAATGCTTGGTTTAAAAGAAAAAAGGTTATACGCATGTTTAATTTTTTTTAAAGTGATGAGATTATGAAACGTTGAAGGAAGTGAAGTAATTGTGACTAATACGATGATATGTTGGAAATTTCGTGAGGGTTATGGTCCCAGTGGGAGCCCGACGATCGTGTTTCCTTGGATACGGATATGTAGATGTATACGATGATATGTTAATACGTAAGGCCAAGGCCCAGTTGACGGGTGAGAGTGTCGCTGGTGTCCCCGCCGCCCAGTACTGTGGTTACATGTAGATGGATCCATCGCCCAACACGTAGACGTAGACGTAGATGAACACGAAAGTCACAATTAACGATCTGAATTCAACGAAAGTAAAGAGGAATACGTATATGCTGATGATAATATGAATATGAATATGTTGAGGATTATATGATTAAGTTTACGAAAATGTTATTGATTAAATTTTTATGCATCATGAAAATATTTACGAAAATATTTATGTTTATTCATCTTCATGAAAATGATATTTTAAATATAAGTATTTTTCACTGTTATATGTTAACTGTATTACGTATTACTCGTTATCAAGAATATGACGCGTTGAGTCTTTAGACTCACTAGGTTTGTATGATGCAGGTGATATAAATAACTAGGATATTGGAGGTCTTGACGAGTGACTTGCTGGACTGTCGGTGCACATAACCCGAGGACCAGCGCTTCTATTTCCGCATTTAAGTTTACGATTTTAAGTTAAAGATTTTTTTTACGACATTTTATTTTATGCTTTTTGAGAGATTTTGAGAGGTTTAGTATGGGCTACACTTTTCAACATTTATTGCTTTTTAAGTTTGGTAAAACATGCGACGATTTCATTTTTATGACTATTTCACTTGATTTTTAAAATGCTAGTTGGATGATGTTTTATTTTAAAGGGGAAAATATTTTATAAAAATATTTTCATGAGGTTTATGTGTATGACCGAAAATTGAGTTAAAAAAAAAAAAATCTAGCACGTTTTGAGAAAACGAATAAGCAGACGTTTTAGTTGGTATCAGAGCAATGGTTCCTGTAAAGGGTTGTGCCACCATCAGCACCGGAAAGATCAGTCGTCAAGCCTCAAGTTGTAAGTTTTACATACTTTATATGAATTGATATGATGTTACCTGCATGATGACATGAATAATATGTTTATGCTACATGTTTACTAGCTTTTTGAGTAAATATGCTTTGCATGCTTAAATTGCTAAAATGAATAAGGATATGTCATATGATTAAGAAAACCTAGATTTAAATGCATGTTGGTTACGTTAGAATTTGGAAAACGTTCAGATAAAATGCCTCCTAGACGTAGCAATGAGAACCGAGCAGAGAACAGTGTGAACCATCAAGGGAATGCACCCCCACCACCTCCTCCGGGGGATGTTGCTACTCGAGCACTAGAAGGAATGGCTCGTCTCTTCGAGCAACAGATACAGCAGCAGCAGTTACAGCAGCAACAGTTGCAGCAGCAGTTGCAACAGATGCAGCAGGCACCTAGGCCACAACATGACATATATCATCAGTTCCGGAGGCTAGGGCCGAAGGAATTTTCTGGCACTACCGATCCTTTCATTGCTGAAGGTTGGATTCGGTCACTCGAAGTACACTTTCTCTATCTGGGCATGGGAGATGCTGACCGTGTGAGGTGTACCACTTATCTACTTAGAGATGACGCTTCCTTATGGTGGGAAGGAGCCGAGCACGGTGTTGACCTTGCTACTCTTACTTGGGCTCAATTCAAGACGATATTCTACGAGAAGTACTTTACTACTGATGTTAGAGGACGGCTGAAGAGAAAGTTTATGAGCCTCCGCCAGGGAGACTCGACTGTTGCTGAGTTTGTGAAGAAGTTTGATAGAGGTTGTCATTTTGTACCCCTTATTGCCAGGGATGCGGAAGAAAAACTTAGACACTTCAAGGATGGCCTACGACCTACCATTCGGGATAAGGTTATGATGATGCGTCCGGTGGATTATGCTACACCAGTTACCTATGCATATCAGGCTGAGCAATCCTTGAAAGACATTGACTTTGAGTTATAGCGTAAGAGGCAACAACATCAGAATAATAATCAGTCAAACAAGAAGCCATATACGGGTCCTCCTAGATCTCAAGGGCCTCAAGGGCAAGTCAAGGAGCAAGCACCACCTAAGCCACAACAACCTGGAGCACCAAAGCCTATTGATAGACAACCATGTAAAGATTGCAATCGCTTTCATTTTGGCCAGTGCATGTGGGGATCTTTTAGATGCTTCGTATGCAAGGAGGAAGGGCATAAGGCTGCTGATTGCCCGAAGAAGAAGGCACCTACTGGGGGAAGAGCATATGTTATGAATACTGAAGAAGCCAAGGAGGAGGCAGACACTACACTCATTATGGGTAACCTAGTCATTTAACATTTTCATATTGCTTATGATTGCACGAACGGTTAAGGTAGCTATTAGAATCGAATTGGGATATTAAGGTAATCGAATTTCGAGGACGAAATTTCATTTAAGGGGGGGAGAATTGTAAGGTCCAAAATTATGACGACGTAACCCAACGGCATGCAAATCTAGGAATTCTGAAAAAATGGTTAATTAATTGATATTAATTGCTTACATGATTATGTGACATGTGTAATGCCCGAAATTTGATCATTTTAATCAGATGTTGATTAATTGGCATGATTAACGTTATAAGAACTCAAATGAACCGATACGACAAGGCCGGGCGTCGTTGCACTTGTTAGCCAAGTATTTGGGGCAGAAACTTCGGCGCTCGAGCGGTAGAAAAGCACCGCCCGAGCGCCAATGTATCGCAAGTTATTGCTCGGACAGAAGGTTCGGCGCCCGGGCGGTAGATTTCGACCGCCCGAGCGCCAAGGGCGCGTCTTGAAAATTCTGGACAGAAGGTACCGCGCTCGAGCGGTAGATTTGCACCGCTCGAGCGCCACCCGGAAATCATGAAAGGTAGCCACGTTTCTTCAGACATGCAGCGTTGGTATATATATATACATTACACGCCTAAATCCCTCAGAAATCATAAACGAAGATCGAGAAAAGGGTTCAGAATAAGAGTTGAAAATCCTTACGCCTTTTGTGCGAAATCCGCCCGTCTGATTTTGAATCCGACTTCAGTACTGTGTTCTTATCAACGCAGGCTACAACTGGACGTAAGTTTTGTTACGTTTAGACATGATTTGAATTTATAATATTGTCAGAATTGAATATGATTCAGATATGATGTTTCTACTACCGTAGACATCATAGAATTGAAGTCAGATTAAAGAACAAACTGTTCCTGTAATTGTTATGATTTTCGAAAGATATTGACTGAGATTTTATATCAGAATTGTGTTAATATTCAGAGTATGAATTAGGTGGGCACAGATTATGAGTTCAGTGTTATATTTGTGATGTTCAGATTGACGGGGTTATTCAGATTGTATTGTTATGCCGTCGGAACATCAGTTGACTTAGATTGATCAGATTCAGACATGATTTCGATTAGATTGTGATATTATTGATATGACTCAGATTGTATCTTGTTCAGACATTGATCAGATTGTATACTGAATTGAGTATTGATCAGAACAGATTGTATATTGAGTTATTCACTGATACAGTGTATTCAATATTGTCATTTCAGATTCAAGATGGACAGATTTGAATACAGGTCTTCGTCATCGTCAGACCGGGACGACAAAGGTATAATTCATGTGATATTCGGGAAGCATAACTCAAATTAGATTAATTTGAGTTTCCCAATAAAATCACATACTAGATTATTGTTTATATTATGCTTTGTTACAGATTGTTATACATTGCATTTTAAGATATTTATGCTTTGTGTACAGATTGTAATACATTGCATTTAAGATAGGAAAGTCTTGACAGCTCAGTCAGACTTCTAGACGTTCGGTGTATCGTACATAGGAGCAGACACCCTCCGATTGTAGCACCACGATACAGCCATGGCCGAAGTCTAGGAATAAGACGTACAGTTACCACGATCGGTTGAGTAGGTAACAGCCATTGACGTCTTATTCATCACGGGATCCCTAGAGTTATAGTTGAGTCGAGTCTAGACATGATTTGACTAGAACTGCATGTGTTTAGAAATGTGGTTTCATAGAGTATGAAACCCATGTTTATTGCTTTCAGACATGATAGCCTGTGTTTATATGATTTGATATAGATTGCATGTTTATCTGAACTGAGTTGCATGCTTATTTTGAGTAGATTTCATAGATTATGAAATCTATTGCTTTGAATATATTCATGATAGCATGTTTTATGATTTAGATTGTTTATATACATGCTTACCATGTTTTATACTGGGATTTATTCTCACCGGAGTTATCCGGCTGTTGTCTTGTTTTGTATGTGTGCATGACAACAGGTGGGACAGGATCAGGGTCGAGATGACGACGAGAGAAGACGAGTTTAGCGTGGTGATTCCGGACTTGGATAGATTTGGTTTATTACTTGAACTTAGTAACTAAACCTTAGACGTAGATTGTATAGTATTGTACTTTTCTACTGAATTGTAGTTGTTATACAGATATGTATATTATTTAGATTCCATTACCTTCCGCATTTACATTTTAAAAAGAAAAATTTTTAGACCCTGTTTATCAGCATTGATAATTAAATCCCAATAATGAGTAAGAAGATGATTAGCGTCCGGGTCCCCACAACAGGTGGTATCAGAGCGATAGATCCTTTAGATTGAGATAGTCAGAACTGATAGATCTTTTAGATTGAGTTCGACTGAGATAGAAGAGAATGAGCGGGGTAGATTGAATTTTCCTTCCTTGCATGTGATTGCTAGCATGAGATTTATTTCAATGTTGACTACATTGTGTGTGCTAGCATGATTTATTGCTTTCCCTATTACATGTTGTTTGTTATCTGAGATGATCGCAGCATGTAATTACTAAGCCTGGATCAGAACCGAGTCTGAATCAGAGGTATATGATCAGAGGAGGGCTGAGACAGATTGTATAGATTGCGTACTAATCTGTTTGATATTCAGATATACCGCCTCGAAGAATTTCAGAAAAGGGCCGTACTTCGTCTGAACAGAAAGATGTATCAGAAACTCAGCTAGAAGAAAAGATGAAAGAATTTGAGTTATTACAGCCGCCTGTTCTGAATGGTACCGAGACATCTGAAGACTGTCAGAACTGGTTTGATGATATAGAAATCTTGTTTGATTTACTTGAATGTACAGATGAACAGAGGGTTAAAATGGTGCCTTATCAGTTACGAGACGCCGCCAGGAGTTGGTGGATTACCAGTAGAAGAATGTGGGCACAGAGAGGTACAGTGATTTCGTGGGAAATATTCAGAACTGAATTTTATCGAAGATTTTTCCCAGTCTCGTACCGAGAGGACAAGAAATTAGAGTTTGAGAATTTGAGCCAAGGGCAGCTGAATATTGACCAATATGCTGCTAAATTCTCGACTCTACTGCGTTTTGCTCCTCAGATAGCTGGAAATGATGAAGCTGTAGTGAATCAGTTCATCAGAGGATTGAATTCGGAGGTGGTTGCATTTATGAATTTGCAGCGACCTTACCATTTTGCTGACATCCTGAGTAGAGCGAAGAGAGCTGAGGCGAGTCTGATTAGACAATTGACAAGGTTGTGTGTCAAGCCACCTCAAACACAGCAATCCCCTCTTCGAGTTGAGTGCGGCAGTACGAGTGGGAAGCAAGATGTGCTGAAAGCTCGAAAGAAGCCATTCAAGAAGATGGGAAGTGGTTCATCTAGCTCCAGCGTTTCTGGTCCAAGCTATACTGGAGTATATTGCAGGAGTTGCGGAGGGAGACATCCCACCGAGCAATGCCAGGGAGTGACTGGTAGATGCAATATTTGTGGACAGCCGGGACACTTTGCTAAAGTTTGTCCCCAGAAGTGTTCCCGAAGATTGTAGGGAACAGAGTTTAATGGAGAAACCGACCCAGAAATTCACAACAGGTACTATTCTTTATGATTATATTGCATATGTATTGATACGTACTAATGCATTTTTAGGAGTACCTGTGATTGAGTAGCATGGAGATATGCTGTATCTGTTGGGTCTGTTTGTACTGTAGTATTGAGTCCCTTACTTGTAAGGACACTGTTATTATCAGAAATTTATATATATGTTGTATACTACAGTAAGATGAGAATGAAATCGAGATAGAGTATAGTGTACTTGTGTTTTCTGATTTGAACGCATTATTGACATTTATATGCTGAACAAGTACAGACCTATTGTAGAATTTTTCCAGAAATGGTAAGATTCAGATCAGATATGGCTGATGAGTAGAGATTTCACGGTAAGAATTCTAGATTTAGAATTCTTGTGATACTCAGATTGTATATGACTCGATTATTACAGAAAGGAACAGATAGTATCCTTATGTATTCAGTAGATCCACTGAAATCGAGTTTAGTACTGACAGATTGGTCAGTATTATACAAGTTGGCTGATATTTGCCTAGATAAGATCTCAGAATGGTGTTATATCAGAAAGATAAATTTCAGAATTGAGTTGAGATCAGGGATTGTTTGTATAGTAGATTTAGTACAGAATGGTATTGACTATACAGAATGATCCAAAATGAAGTGAAAGAATACTTGAAAGATCATATTAAATATTCTAAGAAATGTGATGATGGTATACAGAAATTATTCAGATAAGAATTCCGTTTGAAACAGATTGTATTCAGAATAGGGGATATCTGAAATTAGTATACAGATTGATTTTGATGCCGTAGATATTGTGATCAGTAACTGATCAGATACCGATATCAGAAGTTCAGAAAGTCAGAAATGTCAGAATTGTCAGAGATTGATATTATATGAGTTGACAGATTATCTGATATGATTGTGTTTTGAACTACTTGAGAATTATTGCTTCTAAATCAGTAATTTATACAGATTGTATTGTTTGGGGAGCATATTATATTTGCAAATGATATATAGCAGTTGATCAGAATGGCATGAAGATTTGATTGATTTGCCAGAATCGATAGTATTGTTAGAACTTACAATCCTATATATTTACTAGATTAGTATAGAGTATTGTTATTCTGAATCAGTATTGATACAGATTTTATGAACCGTTGAGAGTATATACAGTTCAGCTTGTATCAGAAATGAATTCGAGAATTTCAGCAGTTCAGAAACGAGATCAGAGTGGTCAGAACAGTATTTCGATAATCAGAGCAGAGTATCGGTCAGAGAAACAGATATGTGATTTGGTATTTTGTATTAGACTGATTGTGTTATGATATCAGAATGTTTCAGTATAGTATAACAGAATTTGATATCTGTAGTCAGAACCGAATACCAGGTAGGTATTTCTTCTTTATTTCATATTATTAACTAATTGTTTATACAGAATAGTTCGAATCTGAAAGCACAAATAGTGTCAGAAATGCACAGTAGTGGGTTCAGTTTTCATTTTGATGATTGTAAATGTATGATATTCGAACAGATAGTAGTAATATAGACAGAGTAGATCAGTTATGGCAGAATTGTACGGAAATGTTGGCAGAAATCATACCGATAAGTCTGAATCGCTAACAGAAAAAGACAAAAAGATAGAAATCAGAAGATTATTACAGATTTTATATATTTCTAAATAGAAATGAGAGTACATTTCTATGGCTTTAGTAATGACATTACTGCCATTTTTCTTCAGATGGTAAGATGATATGATTATGATTGACAGATTGTTCAATCTATATCTATTAGTTTGTACCAGATAACGTACAAACAGAACTAGATGACACAGATTGATGTCAGAGGAATGATCAGAATCAACAGAATGTTGAGATAGAGTATATCAGATTGTGATTTTCTGGTTGATTTTGTACTTGTGACAGAATATATCATGAGTTTTTCCTGAGATTTGTCGCAGATTGACAGACAGTCAGAGTATAGTTATCAAGATATTGGAAGGCTTTGGTAGAGCTATATAGTGCTGGATGTTAGCACTAATGGATATGACTTAGTATCACTATGTGACAATACCTATCAGCGTATCAGAGTTAGTAATGGAATAGTTATAGGCAAGACAGTGACCGTGAATACTATAGATTTCTATTTCTTTTGAAGAGAATTCGAAAGAAGATAAAGATAGTTCAGAATGAACCGATTCTAGAAACCAACGTCAGATGATGACGATTGGTCTTCGAACCTAAAGACTATACAGGTCCTTGATCAGGATAAACAGATTGAATAACAAGTACTAGTATTGTTTTGTTATAAATTGTAACTGGTTTATACGGATGTAGTATAACCAACATGGCAAGATTGATTTTGTCAGAGTTAATTTGAGAAGTATTATGATAGTATAGTTCATGAAGTCTTATTTCAGATTTGAAATCAGAGGGTGATACCAGAAAGAGATTTCATAATGAAGTTAGTGAGATGAGAGTTTAAATTAAACTATGTATACATTTCTTCTATTATATCTGAATGGATTGCTTGTGAGTTCGAGGACGAACTCAGATCTAAGAGGGGGAGAAATGTAATGCCCGAAATTTGATCATTTTAATCAGATGTTGATTAATTGGCATGATTAACGTTATAAGAACTCAAATGAACCGATACGACAAGGCCGGGCGTCGTTGCACTTGTTAGCCAAGTATTTGGGGCAGAAACTTCGGCGCTCGAGCGGTAGAAAAGCACCGCCCGAGCGCCAATGTATCGCAAGTTATTGCTCGGACAGAAGGTTCGGCGCCCGGGCGGTAGATTTCGACAGCCCGAGCGCCAAGGGCGCGTCTTGAAAATTCTGGACAGAAGGTACCGCGCTCGAGCGGTAGATTTGCACCGCTCGAGCGCCACCCGGAAATCATGAAAGGTAGCCACGTTTCTTCAGACATGCAGCGTTGGTATATATATACATTACACGCCTAAATCCCTCAGAAATCATAAACGAAGATCGAGAAAAGGGTTCAGAATAAGAGTTGAAAATCCTTACGCCTTTTGTGCGAAATCCGCCCGTCTGATTTTGAATCCGACTTCAGTACTGTGTTCTTATCAACGCAGGCTACAACTGGACGTAAGTTTTGTTACGTTTAGACATGATTTGAATTTATAATATTGTCAGAATTGAATATGATTCAGATATGATGTTTCTACTACCGTAGACATCATAGAATTGAAGTCAGATTAAAGAACAAACTGTTCCTGTAATTGTTATGATTTTCGAAAGATATTGACTGAGATTTTATATCAGAATTGTGTTAATATTCAGAGTATGAATTAGGTGGGCACAGATTATGAGTTCAGTGTTATATTTGTGATGTTCAGATTGACGGGGTTATTCAGATTGTATTGTTATGCCGTCGGAACATCAGTTGACTTAGATTGATCAGATTCAGACATGATTTCGATTAGATTGTGATATTATTGATATGACTCAGATTGTATCTTGTTCAGACATTGATCAGATTGTATACTGAATTGAGTATTGATCAGAACAGATTGTATATTGAGTTATTCACTGATACAGCGTATTCAATATTGTCATTTCAGATTCAAGATGGACAGATTTGAATACAGGTCTTCGTCATCGTCAGACCGGGACGACAAAGGTATAATTCATGTGATATTCGGGAAGCATAACTCAAATTAGATTAATTTGAGTTTCCCAATAAAATCACATACTAGATTATTGTTTATATTATGCTTTGTTACAGATTGTTATACATTGCATTTTAAGATATTTATGCTTTGTGTACAGATTGTAATACATTGCATTTAAGATAGGAAAGTCTTGACAGCTCAGTCAGACTTCTAGACGTTCGGTGTATCGTACATAGGAGCAGACACCCTCCGATTGTAGCACCACGATACAGCCATGGCCGAAGTCTAGGAATAAGACGTACAGTTACCACGATCGGTTGAGTAGGTAACAGCCATTGACGTCTTATTCATCACGGGATCCCTAGAGTTATAGTTGAGTCGAGTCTAGACATGATTTGACTAGAACTGCATGTGTTTAGAAATGTGGTTTCATAGAGTATGAAACCCATGTTTATTGCTTTCAGACATGATAGCCTGTGTTTATATGATTTGATATAGATTGCATGTTTATCTGAACTGAGTTGCATGCTTATTTTGAGTAGATTTCATAGATTATGAAATCTATTGCTTTGAATATATTCATGATAGCATGTTTTATGATTTAGATTGTTTATATACATGCTTACCATGTTTTATACTGGGATTTATTCTCACCGGAGTTATCCGGCTGTTGTCTTGTTTTGTATGTGTGCATGACAACAGGTGGGACAGGATCAGGGTCGAGATGACGACGAGAGAAGACGAGTTTAGCGTGGTGATTCCGGACTTGGATAGATTTGGTTTATTACTTGAACTTAGTAACTAAACCTTAGACGTAGATTGTATAGTATTGTACTTTTCTACTGAATTGTAGTTGTTATACAGATATGTATATTATTTAGATTCCATTACCTTCCGCATTTACATTTTAAAAAGAAAATTTTTAGACCCTGTTTATCAGCATTGATAATTAAATCCCAATAATGAGTAAGAAGATGATTAGCGTCCGGGTCCCCACAACATGCATGATTATTTGTTAAATATGATTTAATTGTCATGATGCATTAAAAATGTATTTTAAGGAATATTCAAGTGACGATCGAGGAACGGGGACCGATGGCTGAAAAATAGAAAAGGATTTTTATTAAATGATTATTTTTAATTATTTAAAATATGGTTGATGCTTTTTAGTATTTTTGAAATTAAGGGTTTTGAGGTGATTTTATACGCCGGGGCGTAAATTTTATCGGTGTTGGTTTTTCAACTAAAATACGAGCGTTTTAGCAACCCGGCTAATAAATTCACATTTTTAATTAAAGAAAAACTTTGTTATTATTTTATTTAAATCCTAATTTAACTAATGGGCTTAATTTTATGGCTTAATAGGCCTAAAGCCTACTTAGCAATTAAATTAATATTTAAAATGTATTAAACTTCACAAACCCTAGTCTACCTTGCATCAAAGTCTCGGCCACTCCTTTTATTTTTATGAAAACACTCTCCCCACCACACACAACTCACGGCTGTGCACACACAAACAAATTGGAAGGATTTCCTGAGGGTTTCGAAGGTATCAAGAAGGAACAAGCCACCGTTTGCGTCCCGTTCTTCGTCGTCAACGGATATTCGAGCGTATTTAACGCAAAGGCACGCCATATTCTCCCTTTACTCATCATCACACCATATTATGCATTTATATTTGAAATTACATGATAAATAAAGGACACTTTGTTTTATTTTCGTTCATGCATCAAAGGGGATTTTTAAGCCTTTATTTTTCTACCAAAAACATGTTTATATGGTTGCCTAAGGGGCTGTCATGGCTAGGATATAATTAAGGATGATTTACACAAGTTTTATAGTCATAGAAATCCACCCAAAACGTTGTACAAAACAATAACAAGATGCTGGAACCAAGAAAAAAAACCGTAACTTGTTGTGTGAGGCTAAGGTGATCGGGTTTCTTGTTGTATGGTGCATGGCTTGGCTTGGTTGCATCCAGGGCTGGGCTAGAGTTATGAGGGGTCAGGGGTAGAGTCCTAGCCACGCTAGGAATCGAGTCAGGGGCTGGGGGAGGAGTCCTAGCTCGCTAGGACTCCCACCCGAGAGAACAATCTTGCTGCCACGTTTTGTGCAGCTGCTGCGCAGGTTTCATGGGGCTCGGGCCAGGGGTTTTGGCTTGGCTAAGCTAGGTCCGTTAGAGTCTAGAGAAGGTGGTCCAGGGTTGGGATAGGGGCTGGAGTGGTGGGCTGGCTGTTGGCTCGAGAGAAAACAAGAAACGTGAGGGAGCATGCGTTGCGCGAGAAGTGCTGTCATGGGTCAGGGCTTTGGGCGCGAGTTCGAGGGGCTGGGCTGGTCTGGGCTTGGTCTAGTCGTGGTCTAGGGAAGGTTAGGGTCGGGTGTTTAACAGCACTCCTAGAAGGAGGAGGAGTCCTATTGTGCCAAAACACTACACACGTACACATGCATGTAAATTGGGTGAGTTTCCAGCAAGCTTTTGGTCCGGCCAGGGGTTGTTTTTCGGGCTGGGCTTAGACAGTAGGGTCCCTAGATGGGTTGGCTAGGTTTTGGTTCAAGGTGGCTTGGGCGTGGCTCGGGTAAATTAGGAGATGGCTCGGTGTGTTCGTCGAAGGGTCAAAATGAGATTAATTAAACAAAAATCGATTCCATTTGTCCACGGGGGTGGCTCATGACATGGAAGAGTATAATAAATAATAAAAATGTTATGTTAAAAATTTGGGATCAAAATAATGAGTTTTAGATTTTATCGCCTCACGAAACGCTAATTAACGAATTAATTGAAACGCCTAGTTGTTACCTTTATAAAACTATGAAAAATTAGGTTTAAGCTCAAATAATCATTAAAAGTCTAAGTTTTAATACGATGATATGTTGGAAATTTCGTGAGGGTTATGGTCCCAGTGGGAGCCCGACGATCGTGTTTCCTTGGATACGGATATGTAGATGTATACGATGATATGTTAATACGTAAGGCCAAGGCCCACTTGACGGGTGAGAGTGTCGCTGGTGTCCCCGCCGCCCAGTACTGTGGTTACATGTAGATGGATCCATCGCCCAACACGTAGACGTAGACGTAGATGAACACGAAAGTCACAATTAACGATCTGAATTCAACGAAAGTAAAGACGAAGACGTATATGTTGATGATAATATGAATATGAATATGTTGAGGGTGATATGATTAAGTTTACGAAAATGTTATTGATTAAAGTTTTATGCATCATGAAAATATTTACGAAAATATTTATGTTTATGCATCTTCATGAAAATGATATTTTAAATATAAGTATTTTTCACTGTTATATGTTAACTGTATTACGTATTACTCGTTATCAAGAATATGACGTGTTGAGTCTTTAGACTCACTAGGTGTGTATGATGCAGGTGATATAAATAACTAGGATATTGGAGGTCTTGACGAGTGAATTGCTGGACTGTCGGTGCACATAACCCGAGGACCAGCGCTTCTATTTCCGCATTTAAGTTTACGATTTTATGTTAAAGATTTTTTTTACGACATTTTATTTTATGCTTTTTTAGAGATTTTGAGAGGTTTAGTATGGGCTACACTTTTCAACATTTATTGCTTTTTAGGTTTGGTAAAACATGCGACGATTTCATTTTTATGACTATTTCACTTGATTTTTTTAAAATGCTAGTTGGATGATGTTTTATTTTAAAGGGTAAAATATTTTATAAAATATTTTCATGAGGTTTATGTGTATGGCCGAAAATTGAGTGAAAAAAAAAAAAATCTAGCACGTTTTGAGAAAACGAATAAGCAGACGTTTCATGTAAAGTCCAAAATCATTTCATGTAAAACCAATGAATTTATTTAAATTGTTAAATTATTTATTTAAGATTAAAATGATTTTTTAACAATGCAACGTTTATTCCTTTGCAATATTTTAAATTATTTATGTTTATGTGATTCACGTTAAAATATTTCTCGAGTTTCATGTTTCAGGCGATTATTCGATACAGGATCGAGGAAAAGAGACCGGCGACGATTTTGACAATTTTAAATTGTGATATTTTATTTCAAGTTAGGATTGAGGCATTTTAAATGAATTATTTAGTTTTTAACATTTTAAAACCTAAATTATTTATTTAGTGATTTCAGGATTTTTAAAACTTTTAAAATTTAGCAAGTGTGCTTTTATTTTAAATTAAGGGATTTTATTAGAGGTGAGTAGGGAGTTAGTATTTTAATTACCTTGCTAATTATGTAATTAAGCAAATTTATTCTCCCTAATTACCTAAACTCACGCACACATACCACTAACAAACACACATACACGCCTGTGCACACACACACACAAAATTCATTCCATTTCCTTTCATTTCTTTGAAAGCAAAGCTTAGGTTTATAATTTCATACAACAGCCTCCCCTCTCCCTTAAAAATTTCTAGCAATTTTCGTTGGGTTTTCTTCAAGAAATCGTGCCACGTTCGTACCGATCAATCCTCGCATCTTTCTCGCTTTGGTGTCGTCGTTTCGGTAACGTTAAATATCAAAAGGCATGTATTGTGACACCTCTAACCAGTTTTAATAAAATAGTAGCGGAATTTAAAGTTTTCTTAAAAGAGAGAAGGATTTAAAATACATTTCAATATATAATGAAAGTATATACATGATCAATAAAATGATGCAACAAAATACAAAATATCATTTTTGTGATCATGTCCAAAATGCTATCAAAATATCATCTTCCTTCCTTCTCTTATGCATATGACTCCGGCCCCAATCAACGTCCCGGCTCGCCGCTCTTATCTGCATCACATGAAATAACTGAAATGAGTATAAACTCAGCAAGTGGACCTCTTACATAGCAATGGATACATATCATACTCTGAAAAACAAAACTTTGAAAACATTAAATACCATCAACTCTGAAACATAGATATCATAGCATGAATAGTAATAACGATGGTATTTCTCTTTTCTCTGTTGGATTGATATCTAAATAGTATCTATGTCTCTGTACCTATATCCCATCGATATAAATCGATACTCTGTTGGGATATAAGCCTATGGTCGTTGATCAAGTAATTGCATGCAATATCTGACTATGTATCTATCAATCCAATAAATCATTTGAACTCTCTCTTTGGCATTAAATCAAACACTTTGAATACTCTATTCTTTTGTATTCCCTTTAACATAATTGAGACATAAAATGCCTCTAGTATACAACAAAGTGTATTAATACATAGCATGAATCAAATGGAAGAGAATAACATGTTAAAACCATTGAAACACAATACAATATTATCATGTGAGCACAAGGAAATGAATTCCACTTACTACCAACAGGAAGCTTGATTCTAATCTCTTGGTAGAAAACCTACAACAATAAACCATATATTGCACCATCAATAATCCAATAATCAAACAACCATACCAATAAATCCATAAAACCAACACCATCAACAAACCCATGATTTCCCAACATCATAAACCAAGAATAAACTATACCATAAGCTTACCTTAGCTCCTTGAACCCGAAACTAACTTGTTCCCACTTCAATACTCCAACTAGATGCTAAAATCAAAGGTACCAAATGAAGAAATTGAGAACCCTAGCTCCCTTGCTCTGAAGAAATCGAGAAGAGTGGAGGAAATGAGGTAAAAAGTGAACCAACTCATGTATTTAATCACTTAAAACTAAAAACACGTTTTTACTATTCATGCACAGCGGGTGCGCTAGCTCTTGCACCACGGGTGCGCTATATATACTGAACCATATCCAAAAATCCGAAGGCGATGACCGCGGGTGCGCTGGATTCTTACCGCGGGTGCGCTGCGTGTACTGGACAACAACCGAAAATCTGAAAACGTCGACCGCAGGTGCGCTACAAAACTGACCGCGGGTGCGGTGCCGCCTCTGCCAAACCACCGCGGGTGCGGTGTCTTACTGACCGCGGGTGCGGTCACCTCTGTAGCCAACAACAAACTTTTTCAACTAAAATCGAATCGCAACGACGCTTCTCCTCATAATTCGGCAACACTCTCAACAAGAAAGTTGAACCTCTATAACTTATCTAACCACCCCAATTGGCCTCATACCAATTGGCTCAACATACGAATTACCATGAATTAAACCACAACGATGCTACAATACAACCACATAACAAGTATAACCAACAATACTATAAACCATAAATCACAACTCTTAACATCAAACTATACTTAATCTTAACCAAATAGTCAATAATCATAAGAAATCTTAAACCGTACCGTTCACCAGGCTTGGCTATTACAATCTCCCCTCCTTAAAAGAATTTCGTCCTCGAAATTGACGTCACTGCACAAATAACTCAGGATACTTCTCTTTCATCTCATCCTCTGGTTCCCACATGGCTTCTTCAATCAAATGATTCCTCCAAAGGACTTTAACAATGCCGATCTCTTCGTTTCTCAACACTTTAACTTTGCGGTCCAGAATCTGGACTGGAATCTCTTGGTACGTCAAATTCGGCGTCAAATCCAATGGCTCGTGACGAAGAAGATGGGAAAGATTCACAATATACTTCCTGAGCATGGAGACATGAAAAATATTATGAATTCTGTCGAGATCTGGCGGTAGGGCTAACTTGTAGGCTCGATCACCGACTATGTCCAAAATCTCAAATGGGCCAATAAATCTTGGACTCAACTTCCCTTTTTTGCCAAACCGCATCACACCCTTAAGAGGTGCTATCTTCAAGAACACATGGTCACCAACCTCAAACTGCAACGGCCTACGACGCACATCAGCATAACTCTTATGTCTTGACTGCGCTGTCTTCATCCTCTCTTGGATAACAGCAACAACATCAGCTGTCTGTTGGACCAAATCTGGACCCAACATCTTCCTCTCACCAATCTCATCCCAATACAAGGGAGATCTACACTTTCTGCCATAAAGTGCTTCATACGGTGCCATGCCAATCATCGCTTGGTAGCTATTATTGTACGTGAACTCAACAAGAGGAAATTTGGAATCCCAGCTACCAGGATAATCGATAGTACAAGCTCTGAGCATATCCTCTAAAATCTCAATAACTCTCTCTGATTGACCGTCACTCTGGGGGTGATAAGCTGTACTGAATGCTAACCATGTACCCATAGCTCTATGCAAACTCTTTCAAAACTCTGAAGTAAATCTAGGGTCACGATCAGACACGATCGACACAGGAACACCATGAAGTCTTACAATCTCTGTTATGTACTCTTCGGCATACTGGTTCATGGAATACGTCGTCTTGACTGGAAGAAAATGCGCTGACTTGGTCAACCGATCAACAATAACCCAAATAGAGTTAAAACCTTTCTGCATTCTGGGAAGACCAGTCACGAAGTCCATCGTAATATGCTCCCATTTCCATTGAGGAATCGGCAATGATAGCAATGCCCCAGCAGGTCTTTGGTGCTCGATCTTCACCTGCTGACAAGTTAGGCACTGAGAAATAAACATGGCAATATCCTTCTTCATACCTGGCCACCAATAGAGTCTACGAAGATCCTGATACATCTTGGTGCCACCTGGATGTATCGAGTATGGCGCAGTATGTGCCTCTGTCAAGACATCTCGCCGAATATCATCACCAATAGGCACGCAAATACGGCCTCTGAATATCACCAAACCATTTCTATTCATCTCAAACTATGAATTACCTCTCTCCTCTGCTCTGGCTCTCAACTCTGTCAACTGTAAATCATTGACCTGCTCCCTACGGATCCTGTCCGTCAATGTAGCCCGAATGACCAACGCTGAAAAGCGAGCAATGGTTCCTGGGACTACCAAAGCTGTCTTTCTTCTCGTTGCAAGTCTAACAACAACGGCTTCTGAATCATAGAACTCAAAGAAGAACTCGACTTACGACTCAATGCATCTGCTACAACATTCGCTTTCCCTGGGTGATACTAATAGTCACATCATAGTCTTTGACAAGCTCTAACCACCGTCTCTGGCGCATATTGAGTTCTTTCTGAGAAAACAAGTACTTTAAACTCTTGTGGTCCGTGAAAATTTCACACTTATCGCCATATAAGTAATGTCTCCAGATTTGTAGGGCGAAAACCATAGCTGCCAGCTCCAGATCATGCGTAGGATAATTCTTCTCGTAGTCCTTCAACTGGCGAGAAGCGTAAGCTATAACTTTCCCACGTTGCATCAGCACTGCATCGAGGCCCTTCTTTGACGCATCGGTATAAACAACAAATTCCTCTGAACCACTGGGCAATGCAAGTACCGGAGCCGTCGTTAACTTATCTTTCAACTCTTGAAATCCACTTTGGCAATCATTGGACCATTCAAACTTCACAGTATTTCTCGTCAGATTGGTTAATGGCAGGGCAATCTTAGAAAAATCTGCAATAAAACGACGATAATAACCCGCCAAACCAAGAAAAGTACGTACCTCTGATACAGTGGTAGGGATAGGCCACTTCTGTATCGCCTCGATTTTCACTGGATCAACAGCTATACCATCCTTCGAGACAACATGGCCTAAGAAAGAAATCTGCTCCAACAAGAAATCACATTTCTTCAATTTAGCATACAACCTCTTCTCTCTCAACAACCGAAGAACAACTCTGAGGTGCTCTGAATGAAGCTCCCTGGTCTTGGAATAAATCAATATGTCATAGATGAAAACAATGACAAAGCTATCCAAATACGGCTTGAACACTCGGTTCATAAGATCCATGAAGACTGAAGGAGAATTAGTCAGACCGAAAGACATCACAAGGAATTCATAATGACCGTACCTGGTCTGGAATGCCGTCTTAGAGATATCAGACTCCCTAACCTTCAACTGATAATAGCCAGATCGCAGATCAATCTTCGAAAACACGGTATCTCCCTGCAGTTGATCAAAATGGTCATCTTTCCATGGCAGCGGATATTTATTCTTGATAGTCACTTTGTTTATCTCTCTATAATCAATACAAAGCCGCAAAGACCCATATTTCTTCTTGACAAAGAGAACCGGAGCTCCCCAAGGCGAAGAACTCGGCCAAATAAAACCTTTGTCCAATAGATCCTGCAACTGAATCTTCAACTCTTTCATCTCTGAAGGGGCCATTCTATACGGAGTCTTAGAAATAGGAACCGTATCCGGAACTAGATCGATCACAAACTCTACATCTCTGTCCGGCGATAAACCCGGAACATCATCCTCAAAAACATCAGGGAACTCTCTCACAACATCAATATCATCAATATTCAACTTAACCATTCTATCCATATAAACAATCGAAACCAAAAACCCATCACAACCTCTAAACAACAACTTCTTAGCCTCAAGACACGAAATAAAAGGAAGGACCAGTGAAGTACCTGCACTGGCGAGCATACCTTCCCTATTGCCATCATCTGCAAATTTCACCGTCTTAGCAACGCAATCAATTACTGCACGATAGGTTGATAGCCAATCCATGCCAAGTATAATATCAAACGCAACCATCGGAATAACAATCAAATTGAAAACCACTCGCTCATCAATTTGAACAGAACACGCATACACAATAGATGTCGGGCACAACACATCTCCCGAAGGCAATACAACATTAAACTGGAGGGGAAGAATAGAAGGAACTAGGCCCAAAGATCTCAAAAATAGTTCGGACATAAAAGAATGAGTAGCACCTGTATCAATCAATGTCGTAGCTACTCTGCCAGAAATTAAAATAGTTCTAGAGATCACAGAAGAATCATAGTTTATACCTTCCTTCGTCATGGTGAAGATGCGACCCTGAACCTTCTCTTTACTCGATCCTCTTGGACAGTCTTTGGAAATATGGCCTGCCGTACCACATCGGTAACAAGTATGAGTACCAAATCTGCACTCTCCCCTATGATGCCTACTGCACTTTGGACACAACAGCTTCTCTGGATCAAATGGAATTGCCGGTGTTTTAGAACTCGGCTCCATCTTGCCTTTCCTCTTAAAATTGTCCTTTCTTCTTTGGCTCGAACCCGGACCCCTTTGAGCAATAGCCTGCTGCCTCGTCTGTCTTTCTCTTGCAATATCTTTCTCGTCTTGCTCGGCTAACAAAGCTTTAGCCACAATCTCTTTAAATGTCACCGCTTTAGACATATTGATGTCCCTCCTGATCTCTGCTCGAAGGTCTCTAGTGAAGTGAGCATGTAATGCCCAAGAATTTGATTAACATAATTTGAGATGATTAACGTAATCTGAGATGATTTATTGATGATGAACGAATATGAGTATAGTTAGACCACTCCGGAACCAAATTGGTTAAAGCATATGAGTTATGTAATGTTTGGGCAGAACCGGTGGCGCCCAAGCGGTAGAAAGAGACCGCCCGAGCGCCAATGTTCAACAAAGAAGAGTCTCGGGCAGAAGAGGTGGCGCCCGAGCGGTATTTTCTTACCGCTCGAGCACGAGGCGTGGCGCGTGAAGGATGTGCCACTCGGCGTTTTGCATGTACGAGATATATATATATATATATATATATATATATATATATATATATATATATATATATATATATCATGAATTCTGAAAGAAAAAGGAATCGAAGAAAGAATCGAGGAAGGGCTTAGAGAAACTTTTGAAGAAATCCTTACGCCTTTATATTTCGATCCGTCCGTCCAAACTTGAATCCGAGTACGGCACCGTGTTCCTAGCAACGCAGGCTACTACGGGACGTAAGTTTTATTACGTTTGGACATGTCTTGGAAATATGATGTTGTTAGAATTGAATACACGTCATATATGTTGTTCTTGACATGTCAGACATCGTAGAATTGAAGTCAGAATAAGAAACGGACTGAATATGGAATTGTTATGAATTTCAGAATGAAATTGACTAATATTGATACCAGATTGGTACAGTGGTTGATTGTAAATGATTGGAATTGATATAGACGGATATAGTATTATCAGTATCGTAAGATGGTACGGTTGTACCGTCAGAATTTGATAAAACAGAGATGTTTTGAATTGATTAGAATATTGATACAGAATATTGATATTGTCATTGCCAGATTGAACAGTGACAGACGTTGAATCAAGAATTCGATTGTATCAGAGCGACAACAAGAAAGGTATAAATTAATGTTGAGTTGGGATTGCACAACTCGAGTGAGGTTTGACTCGAGTCTCCCTAAATCACACACTTTTACTTATTGCATTGATATTTGCAATTGATGAGACTTATGATAATTGTAGCCTATGGATTTATAGCTACTGCATGTAATGACTGCTGATTCGCTAGTCATTGACTGATTTGCTTAGATACTGATTGTATGTATTGATTACTGAGTCGTTGAGTCATAGGCTGATTCGCCTAGTCACCGGCTGTTTCGTCGGGTTATTGACTGATTCGTCTTATTATAGGCTGATTCGCCTAGTCACCGGCTGATTCGTCTGGTGATTGACTGATTCATCTAAACTTAAGCGGATTCGCTTAATTACAGGCTGAGTTTTCTGGTTGTTGGCTGATTCGCCTAATTATCGGCTGATTCGTCGGGTTATTGACTGAGTCGTCAATTCTGCAGCTGATTCGCGCAGACACTGGAGATATTAATTATATCGATGCCGTTTAGGGATTGATTCATTCCTATCGACTGAGATTCGATATAATACCTATATCCAGACATCGGGATCCCTAGGATAGAGTTGAGTCGAGTCTGAGACGACGCGTCAGTGGAGTCGAGTCTGAGACGATTCGTCGGTTGAGTTGAGTCTCATAGGACATGTTGATTTACATTGTTTATATCATTCATGATTATTGAATGCTTGATATTGAGTTATGTTTCTGATTTGATACATGTTATGAATATTTCTTATATGCTTTCGTATATGTTTTTATATGATTGCATGTATACATTGTTTATACTGGGATATTTATATCTCACCGGAGTTATCCGGCTGTTGTCTTGTTTTGTATGTGTGCATGACAACAGGTGGGGCTGGATCAGGGTCAAGAAGAGGATGAGAGAAGATTAGATAGCATGGAGATCCGGGCTTCGAAGCAACATAGGATTCAGCACTGATATGTAGTTGAACCTATTTGAATTCTTGTAGGTAACACAAGATTTGTATGTTCATGTTTAATATGTAATTTGAATAAATTACATTACGTTTCCGCTTTGTATTTTAAAAAAAAAAATTTAGACCCTGTTTTATAATTGATTAATTAGTCCCCAATGATGATTAAGAACATGATTAGCGTCCGGGTCCCCACAACAGGTGGTATCAGAGCTATAGGAACTGGAACCTAGAGTTCTTTAGATTGAGATAGAAGAGGCTAGTGAGCGGGGTAGATTGAGGTTTTCTTTCCTGCTTTTGAATGCTAGCATGTCTTACTGCGTTATATAATACATGTTACTTGACTTATCTGATTTGATTTTGTAATATGTATTATTGGGAACGAATCTGAACTGATTCTCGATCAGCAGTAAGATGATCGGAGGAGAGACTGAATTGAAACAGATGTGTTGGATTGGATTACTAATCCTTTTGAGTTTCAGATATGCCTCCTAGACGAATTCCAGAACAGGGTAGTACATCGAATCCTCCAATGGATGTAACACCGACTCCAATGGAAACCTTGCTGAAGAGGTTTCAGTCATTCAAACCACCCACTCTGACGGGTACTGAGACATCAGTCGAGTGTGAGAGTTGGTTAGGTAGCATTGAGTTGCTGTTTGATTCACTGGAGTACAATGATGAGCACCGGATTAAATTGATTGGGCACCAGTTGCTGGATGTTGCACAAAGCTGGTGGATTACAATGAAGAGGGCCTTGGAGCAACGAGGTACGATTATTACTTGGGATGTGTTTAAAACTGAGTTTTATCAGAGATTCTTCCCAATATCGTACAGAAAGGACAAGGGGACGGAGTTTGCCAATTTGAGACAGGGTCAGCTGAACATTGAAGAATATGTGACCAAGTTCTCTACCTTGTTGAAGTTTGCTCCTCATGTGTCTGAAAATGACGAAGCCGTTGCTGATCAGTTCATCAATGGCTTGAATCCCGATATTTTTACATTGGTGAACACAGGGCGACCGAATAACTTTGCTGATGCCATGAATAGAGCAAAGGGCGCTGAAGCGGGCCTGATAAGGCAGAGAGGAGCTGAATTTGTTCCTCCAGTGTCGAGACCACAGCAACCACCTTCCAGATTTGAAAGTGGCAGTAGCAGTGGTGGAACGAAAGATTTTCTGAAGGCTAGAGGAAAGCAATTTAAGAAGTCTGGTGGCAGTTCTTCTAGCTCTAGTGGTTCTTAGCAGAGTTATACCGGCGTTTACTGCGGAAATTGTGGAGGGAGACATTCCACTGAACAATGCCAAGGAGTACTCGGTAGTTGCCACTTCTGTAAGCAACAGGGACATTTTGCCAGAGTATGTCCACAGAGGGGTTCCCAAAGATCCCAGGGAGCTGAACCATCTGGATTAGCAGCACAGTGGAGTAGACGATCAGCTGCTGTTCATTCATTTCAGCCAGCACCATCTCAGTCACAGCAGAGGCCAGGAGGAAGCCAGACAGTTGGCCAGCCTCCTAGACAGCAGGCCAGAGTATTTGCTTTGACCGAGGAGCAGGCTCAGGAAGCACCAGATGATGATGTTGCAGGTAAGTGATTTGTTTGATTTTCCTGCATGTGTATTGAGGGATACCGGTGCTTCACATATTGTTATTTCTGAAAGATTTGCATTGATGTATGCATTATCTGTTGAGTCTCTATTTACTGTAGTATTTGTTTCTCTTCCTTTGGGAAAAGATCTTGTATCAGCGATTTCTGTTAGATCTTGTATACTACAGTAGGATGAGAATGAGATCGAGTTAGATCGTGTGGTAGCTTGTGTTGTACTGGTGTTCTATGATTTTGGAACTGCATTACTGATATTGATATGCTGACCGAGTACAGAGCTACCCTAGATTAGTTCCAGAAGATGGTAAGAATCAGATCTAAGATAATCAAGAAATGAATATTGTACAATAAGAATTCTAGATTGTGAATTCTTTTGATATTCGTACTAGCTATGACTCGATTATTATAGAAAGGAGCAGAGTGACTCCTTAGGTAGTCAGTTGATTTACTGAAGTTGAGTCTATCATTGGCTGATTTACCAATGATATGAAAGTTATTAATGTTTCCCAGATAAGACTCTAGATCTGATTTCAATCAGAGAGATTGAGTTTAGCTTTGAAATGATAGTAGAAATTGCTGAAATTTTAATCCTGCTTGAGACAGATTGCATTCAGGATGTGTTATATCTGAAGATGATATACTCGTTGATTTTAACAGAATTAAACCGTAATTAGTTGGCCGAGGTGGATATCAGTGTCAGATATTTGCGGTTTTATGAGTTTAGCATGTTTTGAATCTGATTGAATATTGATGTTATTCTGAATACGTGCTTGAGACATATTATAGACAATAGAGATTATATTGTACCGTCCGAACCAGAACTAATTTTGAAACGTTAACAGTTCAAAAAGCTGATTAGAATGTTTAGAACTTAATATCAATAATCAGAACAGAGTGTCGATCAGAGTAACAGATATGTGATTGGGTATGTTGTATGAGATTGATTATTCTGTGATATCAGATGTGTCAGAATTGTACTGTAAAGCTTGATATTGATAGTCAGAGCCGAATACCAGGTAGGTATTTCCTCTTTAATTTATGTTATTAACTGAATTGTGTATATCAAATAGTTCGAATCAGAAAGAACAGATATTGTCAGAAGCTTACAGTCATGGACTCAGCGTTCAGTCTGACGATTGAGACTGTATTGTATTCGAACAGATAGTTGTGATATAGACAGATGAGATCAGTTATAACAGAATTGTATTGAAATGTTGGCAGAAAATGGTACTGATATGTCTAAATCGCTAACAGAAGAGATAAAAAGATATAAATCAGAAGATTTATTACAGAATTGTGAAATTTTAAATAGAAATGGAAATACATTTCTATAGCCTTCGTAATGAAATTACCGTCATTTTTACAGATTGTAATATGATATGAGTAAGATTGACAGATTGTTCAATCTATATCTATCAGTTTGTACCAGATACTGTATAAACATGACCAAATGACACAGATTGATGTCAGAAAAGTGGTCAGAAAGATCAGAATGCCACCATAGAATGTATCAGAAGAGTGATTAGACTGCATTGAATGCCTAAATTGACGATATCATACCATGATTTTTGGTTGATTTTGTATTTTTGGCAGAATAGATCACAAAATCTTTCACTTATTGTCTATAGATTGACGGATAATCAGAGCGAATTATCCGAATACTGGATAATATCCAGGAACTGTAGTGCTAGATTTTAGCACCAGTTGACATGATTCATGGCCATTTTGTGAATTGTCGTACAACAACAGATCTCAGACGAGTATTGAAATCGCTTCTTCGAAGCGTTGTACGGAAAGATATATGAATCCTCTCTTTATCGAGATGATATCTCTGAGATTCCTGAGATTGGACCGGACATAATCAGAGATATGACTGAAAAGATGAAGCTAATTCAGAAGAAAATGAAAACAACTCAGAATAGGTGGACTGAATACGCCAACGTCGGACGATGACTGTTGGTAACTGAGATCAAAGATCGAATATATCTTTGATTGAAATAAACAGATTTAATAACAGCAGGTGGTGTTGAGCTGTTACGAACTGTTAGTTGGGTCTATACAGATGTTGTATAACCAGTATTGCGAGATTGATTTTATCAGAGCTATTCTTAACAATAGCATTTGATATGAGATTGAAATTTCAGAACAGATTCACTGAGATGAGTTTTAAGTTAAACTCTATATACATTTCTTCTGATATATCTGAATTGATTGCTTGCGAGTTCGAGGACGAACTCAGATCTAAGAGGGGGAGAAATGTAATGCCCAAGAATTTGATTAACATAATTTGAGATGATTAACGTAATCTGAGATGATTTAATGATGATGAACGAATATGAGTATAGTTAGACCACTCCGGAACCAAATTGGTTAAAGCATATGAGTTCTGTAATGTTTGGGCAGAACTGGTGGCGCCCGAGCGGTAGAAAGAGACCGCCCGAGCGCCAATGTTCAACAAAGAAGAGTCTCGGGCAGAAGAGGTGGCGCCCGAGCGGTAGAATAGTACCGCTTGAGCGCCAATGGAGGAGCATCCGGACAGAGAGCCTCGCGCCCGGGCGGTATTGTCACCGCCCGAGCGCCGAGCTCGCGCCCGAGCGGTATTTTCTTACCGCTTGAGCACGAGGTGTGGCGCGTGAAGGATGTGCCACTCGGCGTTTTGCATGTACGAGATATATATATATATATATATATATATATATATATATATATATATATATATATCATGAATTCTGAAAGAAAAAGGAATCAAAGAAAGAATCGAGGAAGGGCTTAGAGAAACTTTTGAAGAAATCCTTACGCCTTTATATTTCGATCCGTCCGTCCAAACTTGAATCCGAGTACGGCACCGTGTTCCTAGCAACGCAGGCTACTACGGGACGTAAGTTTTATTACGTTTGGACATGTCTTGGAAATATGATGTTGTTAGAATTGAATACACGTCATATATGTTGTTCTTGACATCTCAGACATCGTAGAATCGATGTCAGAATAAGAAACGGACTGAATATGGAATTGTTATGAATTTCAGAATGAAATTGACTAGAATTGATACCAGATTGGTACGGTGGTTGATTTTAAATGATTGGAATTGATATAGACGGATATAGTATTATCAGTATCGTAAGATGGTACGGTTGTACCGTCAGAATTTGATAAAACAGAGATGTTTTGAATTGATTAGAATATTGATACAGAATATTGATATTGTCATTGCCAGATTGAACAGTGACAGACGTTGAATCAAGACTTCGATTGTATCAGAGCGACAACAAGAAAGGTATAAATTAATGTTGAGTTGGGATTGCACAACTCGAGTGAGGTTTGACTCGAGTCTCCCTAAATCACACACTTTTACTTATTGCATTGATATTTGCAATTGATGAGAGTTATGATAATTGTAGCCTATGGATTTATAGCTACTGCATGTAATGACTGCTGATTCGCTAGTCATTGACTGATTTGCTTAGATACTGATTGTATGTATTGATTACTGAGTCGTTGAGTCATAGGCTGATTCGCCTAGTCACCGGCTGTTTCGTCGGGTTATTGACTGATTCGTCTTATTATAGGCTGATTCGCCTAGTCACCGGCTGATTCGTCTGGTGATTGACTGATTCGTCTAAACTTAAGCGGATTCGCTTAATTACAGGCTGAGTTGTCTGGTTGTTGGCTGATTCGCCTAATTATCGGCTGATTCGTCGGGTTATTGACTGAGTCGTCAATTCTGCGGCTGATTCGCCCAGACACTGGAGATATTAATTATATCGATGCCGTTTAGGGATTGATTCATTCCTATCGACTGAGATTCGATATAATACCTATATCCAGACATCGGGATCCCTAGGATAGAGTTGAGTCGAGTCTGAGACGACGCGTCAGTGGAGTCGAGTCTGAGACGATTCGTCGGTTGAGTTGAGTCTGATAGGACATGTTGATTTACATTGTTTATATCATTCATGATTATTGAATGCTTGATATTGAGTTATGTTTCTGATTTGATACATGTTATGAATATTTCTTATATGCTTTCGTATATGTTTTTATATGATTGCATGTATACATTGTTTATACTGGGATATTTATATCTCACCGGAGTTATCCAGCTGTTGTCTTGTTTTGTATGTGTGCATGACAACAGGTGGGGCTGGATCAGGGTCAAGAAGAGGATGAGAGAAGATTAGATAGCGTGGAGATCCGGGCTTCGAAGCAACATAGGATTCAGCACTGATATGTAGTTGAACCTAGTTGAATTCTTGTAGATAACACAAGATTTGTATGTTCATGTTTAATATGTAATTTGAATAAATTACATTACGTTTCCGCTTTGTATTTAAAAAAAAAAAAAAAAATTTAGACCATGTTTTATAATTGATTAATTAGTCCCCAATGATGATTAAGAACATGATTAGCGTCCGGGTCCCCACAGAGCACCCTTGTCTTTGTCATTGGAGGCAATATACGGGGCGAACGGACATCCCTCGTCGAACTTCAGAATGTACTCATCGACATTCATACCTCCTTGACGAAGCTCTAAAACCTCAGTCACCTTCCGAGCTTGAAGTGCATCTGGGAAGTACTTGTCATAGAAGAGATCTGTAAAATCTTGCCACTTCAATGCCGGTACATCAACACCTACCTTGGTAGCACTCCACCAAATACGTGCAGCTTTGACTAACATTAACACTGCACAACTAATTCTGTCCTTGTCTTCATAGTTGAGATGATCAAATATCGCCTCAAGTGCTTTGATCCACTCTACAGCCACCAATGGATCAGTGCTTCCTGCAAATTCCGGCGGATCCATTCTCTTGAAAGCAGTAAAGATCCCATCAGTTCCAACTGCTTGTGCCACTTGGCCTCTCTCTTGACCTCCACCTTGACCTGAACCTTGCAAACAGAGCAACTGTTGAATCTGCTCACTATGGACCTTGGCTTGCTCTTTCAGTAACTTGCCGAACTCGTCGACAACTCTCGATGAAGAACTATCCTCACCCTCTGAAGCCTTTCTATTAGGAGGCTTTACTACTACAATGTGCTCACATAATACATATCAACCAATAACAATGAATAGATGTAGAAGAAGACATACCCGGACTGTTGAAAGTAGATGAAGTCATATGCATTGGTCCGAAGAACGATGCTCTGATACCACTAAATGTGACACCTCTGACCAGTTTTAATAAAATAGCAGCGGAATTTAAAATTTTCTTAAAAGAAAGAAGGATTTAAAATACATTTCAATATATAATCAAAATTATATACATGATCAATAAAATGATGCAACAAAATAAAAAAAATATCATTTTTGTGATCATGTCCAAAATGCTATCAAAATATCATCTTCCTTCCTTCTCTTATGCATATGACTCCGGCCCCAATCAACGTCCCGGGTCGTCGCTCTTATCTGCATCACATGAAATAACTGAAATGAGTATAAAACTCAGCAAGTGGAACTCTTACATAGCAATGGATACATATCATACTCTGAAAAACAAAAATTTGAAAACATTAAATACCATCAACTCTGAAACATAGATATCATAGCATGAATAGTAATAACGATGGTATTTCTCTTTTCTCTGTTGGATTGATATATATATATATATATAGTATCTCTGTCTCTGTACCTATATCCCATCGATATAAATCGATAATCTGTTGGGATATAAGCCTATGGTCGTTGATCAAGTAATTGCATGCAATATCTGACTATGTATCTATCAATCTAATAAATCATTTGAACTCTCTCGTTGGCATTAAATCAAACAATTTGAATACTCTATTCTTTTGTATTCCCTTTGACGTAATTGAGACATAAAATGCCTCTAATATACAACAAAGTGTATTAATACATAGCATGAATCAAATGGAAGGGAATAACATGTTAAAACCATTGAAACACAATACATATATTATCATGTGAGCACAAGGAAATGAAATCCACTTACAACAAACAAGAAGCTTGATTCTAATCTCTTGGTAGAAAACCTACAACAATAAACCTTATATTATTGCACCATCAATAACCCAATAATCAAACAACCATACCAATAAATCCATAAAACCAACACCATCAACAAACCCATGATTTCCCAACATCATAAACCAAGAATAAACTATACCACGAGCTTAGCTTAGCTCCTCGAACCCAAAACTAACTTGTTCCCACTTCAATACTCCAACTAGATGCTAAAATCAAAAGTACCAAATGAAGAAATTTAGAACCATAGCTCCCTTGCTCTGAAGAAATCGAGAAGAGTGGAGGAAATAAGGTAAAAAGTGAACCAACTCATGTATTTAATCACTTAAAACCGAAAACACATTTTTACTATTCATGCACCGTGGGTGCGCTAGCTCTTGCACCGCGGGTGCGCTATATGTACTGAACCATATCCAAAAATCCAAAGGCGATGACCGCGGGTGCGCTGCATTCTTACCACGGGTGCGCTGCGTGTACTGGACAATAACCGAAAATCTGAAAATGTCGACCGCAGGTGCGCTACAAAACTGACCGCGGGTGCGGTGCCGCCTCTGCCAAACCACCGCGGTTGCGGTGTCTTACTGACCGCGGGTGCGGTCACCTCTATAGCTAACAACAAACTTTTTCAACTAAAATCGAATCGCAACGCCGCTTCTCCTCATAATTCGACAACACTCTCAACAAGAAAGTTGAACCTCTATAACTTATCTAACCACCCCAATTGTCCTCATACCAATTGGCTCAACATACGAATTACCATGAATTAAACCACAACGATGCTACAATACAACCACATAACAAGTATAACCAACAATACTATAAACCATAAATCACAACTCTTAACATCAAACTATACTTAATCTTAACCAAATAGTCAATAATCATACGAAATCTTAAAGCGTATCGTTCACCAGGCATGGCTATTACATGTATATTATTTCGTTTATGCATCGATCTCATCATAGAATTTTTTTTATGTTTATTATGTGTAAAAATTCATATATGTTTTTACAAATTTTGAGGAAAAATTGGTTAGATCAATTTTGAAACGATTTTAGATCTGGAAACTCGAAATGTGCTGTCATTTGAAATACTGCAATTTTTTTGTCGATTTTCTGGAAAAACTTTCAACATATAAAACATAAAACTTTTCGATACATTCGATTTGACAGTAAATTCGAAATATTTGGATAAGCAATGAGTGAGTTATGATCGTTTTCGTGGGACTGCTCAAATTATGATTTTCTGAAAATGCATTCTTGATGTGTTCTTGAAGTTTTATTGTGGCAGGCTTCGTTGGGGATCGACGTGTTTTCTTTATTGCTCGCAAGCGCACGACGTCAAGTTATAGTAAAATGTATTTTTGAGTGCAAGTGTCGATCCCACGAGGAGTGTAAATAAAATATATCAATGCTTGTAATTAAAATAGTCAAGACTTTATTTAGAATAATCAATTAAAAGGTTGGTTTGCTTGAACGAATTAAATGAAAACAAAAAATGAATCTAATCACCGAGTGGAAGAATAACAATTAGAGAAAATATCTAAAGAAATGATTTCACCAAGTTTCCATGACATTTATTCCCAGTTAAATTTATATTCCTGAGTTCCAATTATTTAATGGCTAAGAACACTAAACTATGTTATTCCCCTTTCCCAAGTGACGAATAAATTGTATCAATCAAACTTCGATTCAATTATCCCTAATAAAATCTAAGTTTAATTGATAGATGCAAACGATGTTCTTACCTAAGCCTCGCTAAAGTTATACGCCTTCCGAACGATATAAACATTCAACGATATGTTTCTAATGATCTAGAATCATAGTCCCTCTCCCGAGTTATAGAATTAATCAAACAACACACAATTTATGGTCAGTAAATTGCGGTAAAATAAACACAAAGAACACAATTAAACAAAAACGGTTCAATCAAATAAACAACCACTGCGTCAAATCATCGTATCCACAAAGTTACGCCATTTTCTAGACTGGAAAATTAGTTCATGATGAATTCTAAAAAAAAAACACATATTCGAAGATTTAGACATCGAAATACAAGAAAATATAAAGGCGAAAGAATAGATGACAAATCCGAAGTGTCTTCTCTGTCCCCAGATCTGTCGTTCTTCATATTTGTGATTGTTCTTCGCACTCTAGATCTTCGTCTCGTGTCCTGCGCTTCTATCCCGTGTGTTTTTCTCTCCAAAATGGTGTTTTTATCATGTTTCTTTCTCCCACGGAGGCTCCCCCCGTTTCTAACCTAATTCGCGGCTTTATATATTTTTCTGGACGCACGGCTGCGCATCTGCTTGTGTCTGCGCGCGCGCGGTTGCGCATAATGTCGCACGCGACATTCTGGTCTCTCGCCTATGTTCCTGCGCGCGCGGCTGCGCGTGATGTCGCGTGGCCGCACACAAGCTTCTGTCAATCTTCTTGCATGTGTGCGCGCGCGGCAGCGCGTGATGTCACGCGGCCGCACAAAAACGAATAAAAAATACATAATCCCGTTTGAAACTAACATAATTTGTAACACTCGTGACTAAAATGCATAATTAGTGCAGAAGCTTTAAAATATAATTTGGAGAAAATGTGTAATTTAAAGAAATTTGGGCAGCATCTCCCCGTAAATAGGACATGCCACCTGTCTCAAGCAACATATAAAATATATGCAAAAGATTTTCATATTCATGAGATACCATTTAATATAGTATGTACACATATTTCTACTTCAAATACCAAAACAAGGTTTACCATATTTCTTAAAATAACCATAACCATAACAAAATAGCATCCAATTGAAATCTCCAAAGTTTGGCATATTCCTTTCTCTCGCTTCGACAACTCAGGAATGATCAGTCTTTCTTACCTGTGCCTGTATCACATGAACATAGCTGGAATGAGTATAAAACTCAGCAAATGGAATCAATACTAACAAGATACGTATATATATTTTATTGAAAAACATAAAATGGGTAGCCTCAATTTCATTTTCTTGAAAACATTATCAATTTCATTTCATAAATTTCGAATCATCATTAATATTTTCCGTCAAGGATTATAATACAACAATACATAGGGATGATATTCATTTCATTGATCAACTGAAAAGAATTGAGAGTTCTTATAAGATAGTTCATTCATTGCTAACCCTCTTCGTAAAAACGAATCTTATAGGAGGGACACGTACCTCTGCATAAAATGCATCTTATAAAAGAGCACATGTTTTCATCGTTAATTGGCCAATTACATTGCGGATTCAGAATTGCCAGAGACAACACCGCTACTATCACTATCAATCCAATCATTCAATCATATAAAACTTCATTCAAGCATTTTATCAAACATCTTTGAGGCATCATAAATAGTTTAACTCCTTTCATTAGAAAATGCATATAATTGCACTACCATACATACATATTTACATATATATATATATATGTGTGTGTGTGTGTGTGTGTGTGTGTGTGTGTCTATATATATATCAGGAATGGAATTTTAAAGGAGTTAACGTCATAAAATCATCAATGATTTGAACAAAACTCAAAACAAGAAAGTTATAGCCTTATGTCTTAGCTTTCTAATGAAAGTGGCCTCACATCATTCGGATCAATATACAAAACATTATGCTAAAAACCACAACTACTGCCACATTTTCATACCATTTTAGCATTTCCATTACCTACTTAGCTAAAGATAAGCTTTCTTTTCTACCCATGCATTCTCTGTTTTATTCTATATCATTCAATACCATTCATATCATATCTTGAAACAATAAAACATCACCATTACGCCACATATCCCCAAACAATCATCATAATAAACCATAAAAGGGATAATGACCATACTTAACCATAATCATTACCTTACATCATATACGCATATGAATATCTGGGCGTTAAAATTCTCCCCTCCTAAAGAAATTTCGTCCCCGAAATTGCCATTACTGTGCGAATAACTCAGGATATCGCTGCTTCATTTCCTCCTCTGGTTCCCACGTTGCTTCTTCAACCAACTGATTACGCCAAAGAATCTTGATAATGCCGATCTCCTTATTCCTTAGTACTTTAACCTTGCGATCTAAAATCTGTATTGGTACTTCTTGATAAGTCAAGTTCGGCATCAGATCAAACGCTTCATGTCTGAGAACATGGGAAGGGTTTGAGATGTACTTTCTGAGCATTGTGAAAGGGGATCGGTTACGGCGACCGGAAGCGCAACGGAAGTTTAAAATTTCGATTTTTGTTCAAAAAATTTCGGCCACCACCTCATTTGTGCAACAAATACAATAAAACACAAAAATGACATTCATAGTGTGTTTAGAATTTTTACCTATCAATCTCAAAGATTGATGTAATGGCTCCAACCAAGTTGTAAACAACTTGGCTCTTCAAAGGCAAGACAAATCTACAAGCTCTCCTTGTGTCCTTCCTTCAAAATCAAGCTCACCACTAACTAGGAAGATCCCCTCTTAATTTGCACTAGAAAACTAAGAGGATTTTTCATGGAGAAGTGAGTTGTTCCTTCAACAATTGAAGAACAAAAGGAGATAAGAAAAATGGAGAGGAAAAATGTTGAAGTTTCGGCCATCTCATGTTGGAGGGGGAAAGAGAATGAGTTAATTTTCTTGTCTTGGTTGTGAGAAAAGAAAAAGGCAAAAGGTGCATGCCTTGCATTATTTTAATAAAAAGTAATCTCCAACCCTTCACCTCCCATGCATGCATATAATATAGTTTTTAATCAAATTAAAAACTTTGGACTAAATTTAATTATCTCAAACATATTTGAGACTAATTAAACATTACTTGAATTTACCCAAGTCCCACTAGTTAAATAATTATTTTAATTGAGCTCTACAAGACTCAATATTATTTAATTAATTCAACACTTGAATTAATTTAATTATTTGGACTCTACTAGGCCCACTAGTAGTTTAATTAATTCAACACTTGAATTAATTTAATTTAGTCCATAATAATGTTTATGAAAATCACAATTTTCAAATACATTATTCACTTGGCCAAATTTTAATTTAGGAACACTTCCATAAATTTAAATTTACATTTCTCTCATAGAAATCATACTTCTATTTTTTCTTTACACTTATAAACTCATTTATAAGTCGTTCAACACATTGAACTATTTTCTCCTTTATAGAAGTCATACTTCTAATTTTCCTTACGCTTATAAACTCCTTTATAAGCCGTTCAACACATTGAACTATTTTACTTCTCAACGGGATCTAGAAAGCTAGTACTTGTGTGGCCCTCAGTGGTTCATTGATACAACTAGCCGTGGGTTCACATCTCCATGTGATTCGGACTAAACATGTCCTTATATGAGCATACCCCAATTGCTCCATTCTTACTTATCAACTCCTTGATAATAAGAACGTCAGAACTCAAGTCTGATAGTACCCAACCAATCATGTTAAACGCCTAGCAGCATCGCTTACATGATTCCCTAGGTATCAAATTATAGTGCCTTCAAGAACCATTCTATTATGGTTAGCGTACAGTACGGTCCCTTCAACTCATATATCCCGACCGATTCGACAACCATTGGTTTATCGAGAGTTGTCAATGAATCGATACTATGTGTCATGTCGTAGTTGCATCAATGGTGTAATCTATGAAACCCCTTTCATAATTACCACCATACTCTGATCAGAGATTTCAACCTACATACACATGATAACACATAGGATATCCATACCCGAAGGTAAGCGGTGAATCCCCGACTACAATGCATCGACTCCTATGTGTTTCGACAGAACACCCAACCTTGCCACCTGATGACCCCATGAGAGTCGGTAAACAAGTCAAAGTGTAATTCTAGCACATAGAGTCTCAATGTTGTCCCGTGTCATAAGGACTAATGGTGTACAACCATAAACCAGGACGTTTCCACTCGATAAGTGAGAACCACTTGGAAAGTCCTTTAATGGAGGGTTGTTCAGTGCACTCTACTAGGAGCACCTATCTGCATGCTCGGACATCACAATGTCCCCTACCAATGAAACATGGTACTCACATCGCAGATACTAGTCTCTAACTCGAGCGGCCTATATCCTCCTTAATGGCGGCTGAATCGACTAGGAACGGTTTAGAATATACAGTATTCCAAATATGAGTTTCATGATACTCATCATATGAGCATCTCATATTCTTTCTACTATTTGTATATTCAAGGGCTTTATCTATGCAACTAGCATGGGTATACAGATAAAGATTTGCCAAAATAATAATTTCAAATATTATTAAAATAAAGATTGCTTATACATAGAGTTTCATTGTGAACACTCGGCCAACACTTGGCTCGACGGGCACCTACTCTAACAATCTCCCACTTGCACTAGAGCCAACTACCCATATGCTTTAAACCCATTGATTCGCGATGCTTGTCGAATAATGGTCCAGGTAAAGGCTTAGCTAGTGGATCAACAACATTATCTGCGAAGCCGACTATGTCAAAAGACACTTCTTCCTCTTTCCACAATCTCTCCGAGGATGTGGTACTTACTCAATACATGTTTGGACTTCTGATGAGACCTTGGCTCCTTTGCTTGAGGTAAAGCTCCCGTGTTGTCACACAACACCGGGACAGGAGCTACTACATTAGGAATGACGTCCAACTCTTAGACGAAATTCCTTATCCAAACAGCCTCCCTTGCTGCATCTGATGCAGCAATGTATTCGGCCTCTGTGCTGGAATCCGTAATATTGTCTTGCTTGGAACTCTTCCAAGAGACAGCAGCACCATTGAGCATGAATACAAAACCAGAGGTTGACTTCGAGTCATCGATATCGCTTTGGAAGCTAGAGTCGGTATAGCCTTCCAATTTTAGTTCTCCACCCCATAGACCAAGAACAATTTATTGGTCCTTCTCAACTACTTGAGGATGTACTTTCACAGCTTTCCAATGTGGAAGACCGGGGTTCGATTGATATCTACTCACTACACTTAGTGCGAAAGCCACGTCAGGACGTGTAGATATCATCCCATACATGATGCTACCAATTGCCGAAGCATACGGAATGTGTGTCATCGCCACTATCTCTGCATCAGTCTTGGGAGACAGACTTGGATAGGGACACGCCATGACACATTGGTAGATGTCCTCTCATGGACTCACCCATCGAGAACCGCTTCACGATGGTATCAATGTATGTGGACTGGGTGAGATCAAGCAATCTTTTCGATCTATCTCTATAGATCTGTATCACAATACAAAAGATGCTTCACCCAAGTCCTGCATCGAGAACTTACTCGCTAACCATATCTTAGTTGATTGCAACATTCCTACATCATTCCCAATGATTAGAATGTCATCAACATAAAGCACCAGGAATGTCACAACACTCCTACTGACCTTCTTATGCACACAGGGTTCCTCAGGATTCTTAGTAAATCAAACTCTTTGATTGTACTCTCGAATTTAAGGTTCCAACTCCCAGATGCCTTCTTTAGACCATAAATAGATCTCTGAAGTTTGCATGCCATATGCTCACTTCCGACAGATGTAAACCCTTCAGGTTGAGACATGTAAATCTCTTCCTTAATATCCCCATTAAGAAAGGCTGTCTTGACATCCATCTGCCATATCTCATAGTCATACCATGCAGCTATGGCTAGCAAAATCCTTATGGACTTGAGCATTACAACTGGTGAAAAGGTTTCCTCAAAGTCAACTCCTTGTCTTTGAGTATATACTTTTGCCACCAATCGCGCCTTGAAGGTCAATACCTTCCCATCCGCCCCAAGTCCCTATGGGAACCGTTCCCTCAGGTGGATCTATAAGATCCCACACTTGGTTTGAATGCATGGAATTCAACTCAGATTCCATAGCTTCAAGTCATTTGGATGAATCGGCATCAGATAACGCTTCCTTGAAGGTCCTTGGATCACATCCATGGTTAGGCTCATCATGGCCCTCTTCAAGAAGCAGACCATACCTCATAGGTGGTCTCGAGACTCTCTCAGATCTTCTAGGAGCTTGTATCTCCTCTCTTGGCTCTTCGGGTGTGGGTTCTTCAATTGTGGGTGTTTCTCGAACCTCTTCGAGTTCTATCATCTCCCCTTTTCTATCCAATAGAAATTCCTTTTCCAAAAAGGTTGCATTCCTAGAAACAAACACCTTTGTTTCTTGGGGATGATAGAAGTGATATCCAACTAAAATCCTTGGATATCCCACAAAGTAACATAAAATGGATCAACTATCCAATTTATCTCCCACTACCTGCTTCATAAGCGGGCACCCCATATTCTATGATAAGAATACTTAGGAGGCTTACCCATCCATATCTCATATGGTGTATGCCTTTGAATGGACATTTAGTGGAATATCTTTTAATTTTAATTATAGAGATCGTTTTCAAGTTCTCAAGTACCAATAAAACATTCATTCATGTAAATGTAGCAAACACCTTTGCTAAATAGACAAGAATATCCATTTTTATCACAATAGAAATGGAAACAATGTTTTTCACCAAAAAGGTACAAACAAAACATCTCTTTAAAATTAACTTAAAACTATTGTTCAACAATAAGTAAACATCTATTAAGGTCTTGGCAGCAAATCTTGCACCATTGCCTATCCTCTAGAAGGTCACACCTTCCTTAAGCTTTCTACTTCTTCCCATCATCTGTAACTCATTACAGAGATGTGATCAACATTTGGTATCCAATACCCAAGAAGTAGAGTTAACTGAAATGTTTACTTCAATGTAGAACATACCATTTCCAGAACTTTTCTGGGCAAGATATTCTTTGCAATTACGCCTCCAATGTCCAGGCTTCTTGCAGTGATAACAAACATCACTAGTCTTGTCAGCCCTAACTGGTGTGGCTGCCACAACGGGATTCGGAGATTGCCTCATCAAGGGCACGTTCTTCTTGGGACGTTGGAAAGAACTCTTCTTTCCCTTCCCATGTGGATCAATCTTCGTACCAGATGAAGAACCCACATAAAGAACCAACTTCTCTTTCTTGATGGTGGATTCAAACGTAACAACCATGTTCACCAACTCCTCAAGGGTCGGCTCCATCTTGTTCATGTTGAAGTTCACCACAAAAGGATCAAATGAGCTAGGCAATGATAACAGCAACACGTCGGTGGTCAACTCCGAAGGCAAGATCATATCCATGCCAACGAGCTTATCCACGAGCCCAATCAACTTCAGGCCATGCTCATGGACCGAGGCCCCATCTCGCATGCGCATAGTGATCAGCTCCTTGACGGTAGCATGCCTAAGAGGCCGAGTCTGCTCACCAAAGAGCTCTTTGAGGTGCTTATGAATGTCAGCAGCATTCTTTGCACCCTCAAAACGCCTCTGCAGCTCATCATTCATAGAAGTCAGCATATAACACCTGGCTATCAAGTCATGGTCACACCATTCCTTGTAAGCCTGCAATTCCTCAGGATTGCAGTCAGTCGGAGCCTCAACAGGGGGCGACTCAGTCAGTGTATATGCTACCCTTTCCGAATTCAAGACGATTTTTAGGTTTCTTAGCCAAGTGAGGTAATTAGGTCCAGTTAATATGTGTGTGTCGAGTATTACGGATATCGGTTTGCGAATCGATGACATTGTCAATTTGTACTGAAAAGTAAAAACAGATAAATGTTGATGACTATTTTAAAATATTTAGTAAGATATGAAGTTTGGACTTTTACTTCATAAATATTTGCTCCCACTGTTTTGACATCTTTCACTACCCTCTAGTGAAAACGGGAAACATCTTTCCTCAGTAGGTACGTAAGGTCCAATTAGCGAATTATGATCCCGAATAATATCAGCCAATCACAATTCCTAAAAGGTAGTTTCCAATTGCATCACAATGCAACCCTCTACGTAAACTTTTGTCTCACGTTTGATTAGGACCCAATAATATGACGTCGTTCATCTTCACGTGTCAAGCCTTACCCATCGATGTTGAACCTTAATGGACGGTCGCCATGAGTTCCCCCAATAATATGAGCCGAAATCATGGGAGTTCCACGTAGTTCACATCACCATGTCAATGGATGTCACAGGTTTCCGGCACCCAAAGCTCCCCCAATAATATCAGCCGAGCCCCGAGTACGGGTAGCGTTCATCATGCACCCATTGTCGATGGAAGACAAGGAAATTATAAACAAATTTATAATTCCCCTTTTCGGGCTTGATATTAATTTTGAATCTTATTCAAAATGAGGGTTTTTAATTTTGAAAGGTCTCATCATTAATTTTATTTTAAAAGCTCGCCATGTTTGATCGTATGTTTGCCGGATTCATGCAACTTTGTTATTATCATAATAATAATGCACATACTCATTATTTATAACATATCATGCATATATTATAAACAATAAACAAAACAAGGATGATCAATCGCCCCAATACTAACGGACCGTGTGAGCTAAACACGGGCCTAGGTCCAATCCTAGGGAAATGCACGGGATGCAAATGCAACTATTACATAAGCTTCCAATATTTACATGTCTTCGATCTTCATAATCATCATGGCCACCATCTTCCAATCTTGATCATCCACTATACTAATATTTACAAATAAATATCCATGGCAAATAGGGATACATCTCATGGGGTGGGAACAGGCCATAAACCAAGCCCACTTTAAATTGATAATTATTACAATCATTCAACACAAAATATCCTAGCATACACCTAGCAAATTGGGCTTGGGCTTTTGATCATCCTTCATGCATAATATCACATATCATACACCATCAATTAATTATCACAATAACTAATAGATCCAATATTATATATCTTGATCCAATCACTAACTGCCACGATTATAAACTAAATTAACAAAGTATACAAACACCTTTGTCTACTTTCCAATTAATTTATTTATAACCGAATTTCTTATAAATCACAATTTACTATAAATAATTAAAGTCCAACTTCAATTATTTATTTTATGAGGAAAAATTTGCAACTTTTGTAATTTTAAACTTAAGGGCCCAAAAACTTATTTTTCACCAAAAACATTTTTAGCCCATTTAAAATTCACAAACATGTTAGCCATCCAATGGCCCAACAACTCAAGGCCCATGACACTTTGATATTCCAAAACACCTTTTGAAAACCCTAGCCGTCATCGCCGTCGCCGGAGCTCCGTCGCCGGATTCCGGCCAACTTACAAAATTTTTTTTTTTTAATTAAATTGATGGGGCTGTTCGGGCTGCCCTAGCTGCCCGAAACGGGCAGCCCCTCGGGCAGCCCGAGCTGCCCGACACGGGCAGCAACATGCTGCCCGAAATCCCCATTGTAATGCCTTGATTTTTCTTGCAAATTTCATTCTCATGAAGTTAGAAATCAATCTCAATATAATATCTTGTATTTGCTACACAAAATCGTAACCATAGCTCGGATACCACTTGAAAGGGGATCGGTTACGGTGACCGGAAGCGCAACGGAAGTTTAAAATTTCGATTTTTGTTCAAAAAATTTCGGCCACCACCTCATTTGTGCAACAAATACAATAAAACACAAAAATGACATTCATAGTGTGTTTAGAATTTTTACCTATCAATCTCAAAGATTGATGTAATGGCTCCAACCAAGTTGTAAACAACTTGGTTCTTCAAAGGCAAGACAAATCTACAAGCTCTACTTGTGTCCTTCCTTCAAAATCAAGCCCACCACTAACTAGGAAGATCCCCTCTTAATTTGCACTAGAAAACTAAGAGGATTTTTCATGGAGAAGTGAGTTGTTCCTTCAACAATTGAAGAACAAAAGGAGAGAAGAAAAATGGAGAGGAAAAATGTTGAAGTTTCGGCCATCTCATGTTGGAGGGGGAAAGAGAATGAGTTAATTTTCTTGTCTTGGTTGTGAGAAAAGAAAAAGGCAAAAGGTGCATGCCTTGCATTATTTTAATAAAAAGTAATCTCCAACCCTTCACCTCCCATGCATGCATATAATATAGTTTTTAATCAAATTAAAAACTTTGGACTAAATTTAATTATCTCAAACATATTTGAGACTAATTAAACATTACTTGAATTTACCCAAGTCCCACTAGTTAAATAATTATTTTAATTGAGCTCTACAAGACTCAATATTATTTAATTAATTCAACACTTGAATTAATTTAATTATTTGGACTCTACTAGGCCCACTAGTGTTTAATTAATTCAACACTTGAATTAATTTAATTTAGTCCATAATAATGTTTATGAAAATCACAATTTTCAAATACATTATTCACTTGGCCAAATTTTAATTTAGGAACACTTCCATAAATTAAAATTTACATTTCTCTCATAGAAGTCATACTTCTATTTTTTCTTTACACTTATAAACTCATTTATAAGTCGTTCAACACATTGAACTATTTTCTCCTTTATAGAAGTCATACTTCTAATTTTCCTTACGCTTATAAACTCCTTTATAAGCCGTTCAACACATTGAACTATTTTACTTCTCAACGGGATCTAGAAAGCTAGTACTTGTGTGGCCCTCAATGGTTCATTGATACAACTAGCCGTGGGTTCACATCTCCATGTGATTCGGACTAAACATGTCCTTATATGAGCATACCCCAATTGCTCCATTCTTACTTATCAACTCCTTGATAATAAGAACGTCAGAACTCAAGTCTGATAGTACCCAACCAATCATGTTAAACGCCTAGCAGCATCGCTTACATGATTCCCTAGGTATCAAATGATAGTGCCTTCAAGAACCATTCTATTATGGTTAGCGTACAGTACGGTCCCTTCAACTCATATATCCCGACCGATTCGACAACCATTGGTTTATCGTGAGTTGTCAATGAATCGATACTATGTGTCATGTCGTAGTTGCATCAATGGTGTAATCTATGAAACCCCTTTCATAATTACCACCATACTCTGATCAGAGATTTCAACCTACATACACATGATAACACATAGGATATCCATACCCGAAGGTAAGCAGTGAATCCCCGACTACAATGCATCGACTCCTATGTGTTTCGACAGAACACCCAACCTTGCCACCTGATGACCCCATGAGAGTCGGTAAACAAGTCAAAGTGTAATTCTAGCACATAGAGTCTCAATGTTGTCCCGTGTCATAAGGACTAATGGTGTACAACCATAAACCAGGACGTTTCCACCCGATAAGTGAGAACCACTTGGAAAGTCCTTTAATGGAGGGTTGTTCAGTGCACTCTACTAGGAGCACCTATCTGCATGCTCGGACATCACAATGTCCCCTACCAATGAAACATGGTACTCACATCGCAGATACTAGTCTCTAACTCGAGCGGCCTATATCCTCCTTAGTGGCGGCTGAATCGACTAGGAACGGTTTAGAATATACAGTATTCCAAATATGAGTTTCATGATACTCATCATATGAGCATCTCATATTCTTTCTACTATTTGTATATTCAAGGGCTTTATCTATGCAACTAGCATGGGTATACAGATAAAGATTTGCCAAAATAATAATTTCAAATATTATTAAAATAAAGATTGCTTATACATAGAGTTTCATTGTGAACACTCGGCCAACACTTGGCTCGACGGGCACCTACTCTAACACATTGAGACGTGAAATACATTGTGGACTCTATCCAAGTCCGGCGGTAATGCTACACGATATGCTCTTTCTCCTATCCTGTCCAGAATTTGAAATGGGCCGATAAATCTTGGGCTCAGCTTTCTTTTCCTGCCAAATATCATAATTCCTTCGTGATGAGCAATTTTGATAAAAACATGATTTCCAACTTCAAACTCAAAAGGCCTTCTTCGATTATCGGCATAACTTTTCTGTCTGGTTTGGGCCGTCTTCAATCTGTCCTGTATTAAAGTAATAACATCAGCTGTTTGTTGGACCAATTCTGTTCCTAACATCTTTCTTTCACTGAATTCATCCTAGTTCAATGGTGACCTATATTTTCTGCTGTACAATGCCTCGTATGGTGCCATGCCAATCGTCGCCTGATAACTATTGTTATATGTAAATTCCGCAAGTGGCCATTTAGAATCCCAGCTACCAGGAAAGTCAATCGTGCAGGCTCGTAGCATATCTTCAAGAATCTGAATCACCCTTTCTGACTGCCCGTCACTCTGAGGATGATAAGCTGTGCTAAAAGCCAAGTTGTTGCCCAAGGCTCTGTGCAAGCTCTTCCACAATTCAGAAGTAAACCTTGGGTCACGATCAGATACAATTGACACAGGAATACCATGAAGTCTCACAATCTCAGCTACATAGACTTCAGCATACTGGTTCATTGTAAATGTTGTCTTGATAGGAAGAAAATGAGCCGACTTGGTTAACCTGTCAACAATCATCCAAATGGAGTTGTAACCCTTTGGTGTTCTTGGAAGTCCCGTTTCGAAGTCCATAGTGATGTGCTCCCACTTCCACTGAGGTATTGGGAGGGATTGCAAAGTTCCAGCAGGTCTTTGATGCTCAATCTTTACATGCTGACATGTTAGACATTCGGATATAAACTTTGCGATGTCACTTTTCATACCTGGCCACCAGTAGAGACGTCGGAGATCCTGATACATCTTGGTGCTACCTGGATTTATCGAGTATGGCGTGGTATGAGCCTCTGTCAAAACATCCCGTCGAATGTCATCACCACTTGGAACACATATCCGACCTCTAAACGTTAACAAATCATCAGTGTTCATCGCAAACTCTGTATTTCCTTTCTCATCGACTTTAGATCGCAATTTCATCAACTGATTGTCATTAGGTTGCTCCTGTCGTATCCTATCTGTCAATGCAGGTCGAATAACCAAAGCTGAAAGTCTAGCGATGGTCCCTTGCTCTACTATAGCAATCTCTATTCTCTGAAGATCCAATAACAACGGCTTCTGAATCAATGAACTCAAAGAACAAACTGACTTACGGCTCAAAGCATCTGCAACCACGTTTGCTTTACCTGGGTGATAGCTAATGGTCACATCATAATCTTTAACAAGTTCTAACCACCTCCTCTGCCGCATATTGAGTCCCTTCTGAGAGAATAGATATTTCAAGCTCTTATGGTCTGTGAAAACTTCACATTTCTCTCCATACAGATAATGCCTCCATATTTTCAATGCGAAGACCACTGCAGCCAACTCAAGATCGTGGGTGGGATAATTCTTCTCGTAATCCATCAAGTGACGAGAAGCATAAGCGATTATTTTCCCACGTTGCATCAGTACAGCTCCAAGTCCCATCTTTGACGCATCAGTGTAAACAATAAAATCTTCAGTACCACACGGAAGCGCTAGGATAGGGGCTGATGTCAACTTGTCTTTCAACACTTGAAATCTGTGTTGGCACTCGTTTGTCCACTCAAACTTCACCGCTTTTCTCGTCAGATTGGTTAATGGCAGAGCTATTTTGGAGAAATTGGCAATAAAACGTCGATAATAACCTGCCAAACCAAGAAAACTACGCACCTCGGAGACTGTCATAGGAATAGGCCATTGTTTAATTGCTTCAATCTTCATGGGATCCATTGCAATGCCGTCATTCAAAACGATATGGCCCAGAAATGATACTTGCTCTAACCAGAATTCACACTTTTTCAACTTTGTATATAACTTCTTTTCCCTCAATAACTGCAATACAGTTCTGAGATGCTTGGCATGAAGTTACCGATTCTTAGAATAAATCAGGAAATCGTCAATAAAAACGATAACGAAGCTATCTAGATATGGCTTGAAGACCCGGTTCATTAGATCCATTAATACCGACAGAGCGTTCATCAACCCGAATGACATGACTAAAAACTCATAATGGCCATACCTGGTTCTGAATGCAGTTTTAGGGACGTCAGCTTCCCTAACTTTCAGCTGATAATAACCAGAACGCAGATCGATCTTTGAAACACTATCGCTCCTTGCAGCTGATCAAAGAGATCGTCAATCCTCGGTATTGGATATTTATTCTTGATCGTGACTTTATTGATCTCTCTATAATCAATGCACAACCACAAAGATTCATCTTTATTTTTGACAAATAAAACCGAAACTCCCCACGGAGAAGAACTCGGACGAATAAAGCCTTTGTCTAATAGATCCTGCAACTGATTCTTCAGCTCATTCATTTCAGTCGGGGCCATTCGGTATGGAGCTTTAGAAATCGGAGCAGTACCTAGAACCACGTCAATCACAAACTCAACTTCACATTCAGGTGGTAACCTAGGCACATCATCTGCAAATACGTCAGGAAAATCCCGAACTACCTCAATCTCATTCAACTTCATCGCCATCTCAGTATTCACATCTATCACAGCAGCTAAAAACCCCTGACACCCCTTTGATAACATTTCCTGAGCTTTCAAACAATAAATATAAGGAGTGTCAAGCGAAATACCTGAACTCTGGAAAATCCCGCTATCATCATCTTTTGAAGGAAACCGCACCGTCTTAGCTACGCAGTCAATAACCGCACGATATGACGATAGCCAGTCCATTACCAAAATAACATCAAACGCCACCATGTGAATAATAATAAGATCAGCAAAATAGATTTTCTCATTCACTTGTACTGTACAACCTTTAAGAAGACTAGAAGGCCATATTTCGTCTCCCGATGGCAACAAAATACTATAGTGGAGGGGTTCAAAAGACGGAACAACATTAAAAAGCGTAAAAAAGTTTCAGACATAAAGGAATGCATAGCACCAGTGTCAATCAATGTGATAGCGGCCTTGCCTGAAATTAAAATAGTACCTGATATAACAGAAGAACCAGGATTTGCGCCTTCTTTGGTCATTGTGAAGATTCTGCCTTGAACCCTATCCTTCCCTTTCTCACCCTTCACTAGACAATTTTTGATAACATGTCCAACACCTCCACAACGAAAGCATCGATTACTTCCAACCAAGCACTCACCTTTATGCATTTTGCCACATTTTGGACATACAGGTCGATCATATGTAGGCGGTGCCATAGGAGCTTTGGGTCGATGCTCATCTTTTTCTTTGCCTCTGAACTTGCCCTTACCTTTCCATCTGGATCCTTGGCCTTTAGTAGAAAAATCTTGGCACCTCAATTGTCTTTCTCTTTCAATTTCCTTCTCGTCCTGCTCGGCCATCCTTGCTTTTTCAACAATCTCTTTATATGAAGCAGCTTTAGACATTCGAACGTGTCTTTTAATTTCAGCTCGGACACCTCTAAGAAAATGCTCGCCCTTTTTGATGTCATTGCTAGCCAGATATGGGGCAAACTGACACCCCTCTTCAAATTTGAGAATATACTCTTGCATTGACATATTTCCTTGCTTCAGTTCTAGAAATTCCTTCACTTTCTGACTTCGAACATCTCGAGGAAAATATTTGTCGTAGAAGAAATCTCTAAACTCCTGCCACTTGAGTGCCGAGACATTAATTGATATCTTGGTGGCGTCCCACCAAGTCCTCGCCGTCTAGGTCAGTAGAAAAATGGCACAACTGACTCGATCATTATCGTCAAACTGCAGAAAATCATTAATAGCCTCCATAGCTTTGACCCATTCCAAGGCGACCATGGGATCAGTGCTACCATCAAATTCTGGTGGCTTCATCTTACGAAATCTTTCGTATGCGCCTTCACTACTGGGCTCGGATCTCACTTGCTCTCTCTCTCTCTCCCTCGCCCTGCATTCTGCAACCGTAAGAGCTGCTGAATTTGCTCGCCATGTACCTTGGCCTGTTCTTTCAGTAACTTGCTAAATTCACCAACCACTCTAGATGATGAACTATCCTCCCCTTCTGGTGCTTTACGCTTAAGCGGAATGATCCTATTATACATATTAGTTTAAATCCATTTCCATACATAACATATCATAACTATTGAGGCTACACATCCATATTATATCAAATGATGTAGGTACATACATACCGAATTGTCGACAGAAGATGAAGTCATATGCCAAATCATTGGTTCGAAAATATTTGCTCTGATACCACTAAATGTAACACTCGTGACTAAAATGCATAATTAGTGCGGAAGTTTTAAAATATAATTTGGAGAAAATGTGTAATTTAAAGAAATTTGGGCAGCATCTCCCCGTAAATAGGACATGCCACCTGTCTCAAGCAACACATAAAATACATGCAAAAGATTTTCATATTCATGAGATACCATTTAATATATAGTATCTACACATATTTCTACTTCAAATACCAAAACAAGGTTTGCAATATTTCCCAAAATAACCATAACCATAACATAACAAAATAGCATCCAATTGAAATCTCCAAAGTTTGGCATATTCCTTTCTCTCGCTTCGACAACTCAGTAATGATCAGTCTTTCTTACCTGTGTCTGCATCCCATGAACATAGCAGGAACGAGTATAAAACTCAGCAAATGGAATCAATACTAACAAGATACATATATATATTTTATTGAAAAACATAAAATGGGTTGCCTCAATTTCATTTTCTTGAAAATATTATCCATTTCATTTCATAAATTTCGAATCATCATTAATATCATCCGTCAAGGATCAGAATACAACAATACATAGGGATGATATTCATTTCATTGATCAACTGAAGAATTGATAATTCTTATAAGATAGTTCATTCATTGCTAACCCTCTTCGTAAAAACGAATCTTATAGGAGGGACACGCCCCTCTGCATAAAATGTATCTTATAAGAGAGCACATGTTTTCATCGTTAATTGGTCAATTACATTGCGGATTCAGAATTGCCAGAGGCAACACCGCTACTATCACTATCAATCCAATCATTCAATCATATAAAACTTCATTCAAGCATTTTATCAAACATCTTTGAGGAATCATAAATAGTTTAACTCCTTTCATTCGAAAATGCATAAAATTGCACTACCATATATACATATATATATATATATATATATATATGTATGTATATATCAAGAATGGAATTTGAAAGGAGTTAACGTCATAAAATCATTAAAAAACATACATATAGGATCATGTGCTGCATTCAAGAAATGATTCCACCTACCAACACTTGGAGCACTTGGTTTCCTAAACCTTGACGATGATCCTACAACAATAAACCAAATAACTAATCATCAACACCAAAATAATAACATTAGATGAACATTTAACCCAATACATCTATCACAACTAACAACCCTAACTCCACCATCTTCAATAACTCAAGAAAAAGAAGAAATCCACTTACCTTTGCTCCTTTCGCTAAAAAGATGAAGTTCCAACTCCGGATTGAAGATTAATTTGCTTGATTGAAAGAAAGGATAAGAAGAAAATGAAGAACCCTAGCTTGGAATCGTTGGAGAAGAGAAAGAAAAGAAGAGAAATGACGAAAAGTTGTGTCTCAACCGATTTTATACCTTAAAACACCCAAAATACATTTTTTGTACTGCTCTGGGCGCTCGGGCGGTCATAAACTACCGCCCTTGTAATGCCCGGTTACTCGTACAAATGATAATAATGCGTTTATGTCAGTTTACTATGTAGTTATTTAGATGATTAGATTTCATGTGATAATTGAGTTATCAATATTGAGATTCAACATGACTTTTATATTGTCTATGGTGTATTGAGAATGAATATGTGTTAAAATAGTGGTAGTAAGAGGTGTAAGTAGAAGTAGTGCAATGAAAGTTGGTATAGGATTGCAGAAAATGAGACGAAATTGTGGTAGTTGTTACGAGTTTTAGCATAATGGTTCGAATATTGATCCAAATTGTGTGAGGCCTTAACCATTAGAAAGCTAAGATATAATGCTACAACTTTCTTATTTTGAGTTTTGTCCAAATCATTGTGGAAGACAAGTCAAAAGCGCCCCGAAGTGAGTTGTGTGTATCGTCACTCCTACAATGATACATGTTGGGAGAATGGGCATAACCTTTTACTCATACCTCCAAATGACATGAAACTAGTGGGAGATTCAAGCCAAGACATAGAGCTACAAATTCCTAGTTTACCATGTTTTCGGATTATGAACAGAAGAGACGTTTCCGGAGCGATCTTCGATGAAGTAGCGCGCAGAAGCAGAACAGGTGGCGCCCGAGCGGTAAGATTTTACCGCCCGAGCGCCAGTGTATTTGAAGTTCAGTATTTTTCCAGAACATGTGGCGCCCGAGCGGTAGAATATGACCGCCCGAGCGCCAGTGCACCAAAATTTTACCATTTGGACAGAACATTCCGCGCTAGAGCGGTAGAAAACTACCGCCCGAGCGCCGCCTAATATATATGAAGATAAGTTTCGAGTTTCTAAACCATTTCTTCAGTACTTTCCATTCCTTAGCAGGAAAGACTCGAGAGAAACTCCAATAAATCTCCCTCCAAAGCTTCCTTCTTCATTCCTTTCAAAGTTTTGAGGTTAGAAGTTTATTCTCCATCACAAGAACATCATATAGGTGTAAGTTTTCTTCTCTTTTAGTTGTTCTACATGTAGAGGAGTGATTTTCACCTAATATATACATAGTGATGGGTTTATTGATGTATTTGACAGTATAGGAGCGAGAAACACCATCTTAAACCAGTGTTCTTAAGCTTGGACGGTAAGTTGGCATGTTCTTGAAGTAATACATGAGTAATATTATGAATTTCAAATGCTTCCCATTGTCTATTGATATATGTACATTGTTAGTATGTTTATTGATGAAAACATAGCACCAATTCCATTGTTATGTATAATATGTAAGGAACTCAGGAATATTGATGATGGGTGCTATGTTATGAACATGAACATGAACATTGAAAGAAAAAGGACTGATTTTACATGATATAGAGCTTGTTGACATCATGGGTGGTTTTAAGTCCACCAAAGCTATTGGCCAATATATGTTCATGGGGCGTGGGGTTGCCAAAGGTTGCTCCCTGACGTCCAACACAGTAGTAGCTATATAATAAAGCAATCACGGTAGTACAGGTCAGCTAATGAGGCTCAAGTACAAAAACGAACATTGAATATATGCTACGGTATGACATGTTTTTAAGATTCATTGTTGTCACGACTTGATATGTATGTTCCTTCGATGCATATTGATACGTATAAGTGCCAACTTATTGAGTTTATAAACTCACGTAGCTCATGTGTTACAGGATCAGGTAGTGAAGATGCCTAGGATGCCGGTTCGCCAGTGGATGCTAGTGACGTGCCCTACCTCGACAAGAACCGGGACTTCTTATTGTATAACTTCCGCATATGTATTGTAGTAAATTTTATATGAGGGTTTGAAACAAGTTCCATGTGATGAATGATGATACAAAGTATGTTTGTATATGAGAAAATGCTTGAGGTTGTTGCTTGAGTTGAGTTTTTGGCTTATACAAAATATAGGGACATCATGCCAAAATTTTTATAAACCATCAAAGTGATGCCTCTTGTTTGATTTGCTTCATACTATAGTTATATCATTCAAACAATATTTTAATTATGGTAATTATGCTAAGTATAGAGTAAGGGTGTGACATTTTTATGGTATCAGAGCCCACGGTTCTTCGACAGGAAAGACACTTCAATTCATCCACACATGGGGAACTCGGCAAGTAAGTATCTTTGTGTCCCATAGTTTATGCTAAGTTATGTGTCTCTGTGATCTATATGTAGGATCAAACACGATGCTACCTAAACGTAAAGTACATGAAGGAGAGTCATCTAAGGGCAAGGCCCCAGCAGTCGAAGGTGAGGTCAGTGCGCCACGACCGATAGATGACTTCACTCAATTACTCCAACAACAAGCAAAAGTCGATGGTGAACAAATCCAGCAGCTACTGGAGATGCAACGGACTACTCATGAACAGGCACAAGCTCAAGCCATAGTACACAGACATGTGCCTGTTCAGATAGACGTATATGATCGTTTTAGACGTTTGAATCCTCCGGAATTCATGGGAAGCACCGATCCAGCAGTAGCAGAAGAATGGATTAAGTCGTTGGAGTCCATCTTCTCCTACCTTCATATGGAAGATGTTGACAAAGTAACTTGTGCCGTCTTTTTATTAACAAAACATGCAAGAATATGGTGGGAGAGTGCAAGGGTCGCATTACTGGTTGTGTAATAGCCGAGCCCGGTGTACGGTCCGGCTTAAGTTTTCGTATGTTATAGATTTATTGATTAAGTTTAAGTTTAATTGTGATGTTAAGAGTTGTGATTATGGGCCATAGTATTGCTGGTTATTTTGTCTTGAGGTGTGGTTGATATTGTTAGTTGTTGGTTGTTGCGTGGTTTCAGTGTTTTGGTTCGATTTTAGTTGCCTAAGATTTTGTCTTGGCCGTGACCAGACCGCACCCGCGCTCAGTGTAAGGACCGCACCCGCAGTCGTAATTGTTAGATTTTGTGGGTTTTACCGTGGATTCACCGCACCCGCGGTAATTGCAGGACCGCACCCGCGGTCGTCGATTTCAGAATTTTTGGTGGAGTGCCGTGAGCTTACCGCACCCGCGGTACAAGAGTAGCGCACCAGCGGTGATGAACAGTAGAGGTATGGTCGAGATTTAAAGTGCTTTTTGGATGAGTTGACTTCACTTTTTCCCTTTTTCCTTCTTCTCCATTTCGAATTCTCTCTTGGAAAACAAGGGTTTTCCCTCATTTCTTTTGCTTCCTATCTTCAATTCAAGCTTTTAGTTGGCGATTCGAGTTGAGATCGAAGTTCTTCTTGGTGCTAGGAAGCTAAGGTAAACTTTTGGTGTTATTATTTCATGGTTTTAGAGAAGAGATGATTTGGGTTTGATGTTTATGTTGGTTTTATGGATTAATTGACATGGGTTCTTGATTATTGAGTTGATGATGGTGTTATTAATAGATTATTGTTGTTGGTGGTGTATCAAGAGCTTAGATTGAGGTGTTCTTGTGGTTTGTAAGTGGAATTTCATCCCTTGTGCTCACATGATGTATATGTATTGTATTTCAAAGGTTTTAATGTGTTATTCCCTTCATTGGCTTCATAATTATGTATTGATTCATTTGTATATCTATTGGAGGCATTGTTTGTCTCAATTGTATTGAAAAGAGAATACAAAGAGTATAGTTTCCAAAGTGTTTGATAAATGTCAAAGAGAGATAATTCAAATGTTTTATGGATTGATAGATACATAGTCAGAGATTGCATGCAATTAGTTGATCAACGACCATATGCTTATATCCCTCAGAGTTGTCGATTTATATCGATGGGATACGAGCACCACAGACAGAGTTACTATTGATATCAATCCATACCAGAGAAAAGAGAAATACCATCTCATTGTTATTGTTATTGCTATGTTAGTTATGATTCATAGATTGATGGTATTCAATGTTTTAAAGCCATGTTTTACAGAGTATGCAATGTTCTTTGCTATGTAAGAGTTTCACTTGCTGAGTTTTATACTCATTTCAGTTATTTCATGTGATGCAGCTAAGAGCGACGGACCAGGACAGTGATTGTGGCCCGAAGTCATATGCATACGAAGTTGGAGGGATGGCATTTTTTTGGACATGATCATAGGAATGATATTTTGTATTTTTGTTATGTCATTTGAATGATCATGTATTTATTTTGGTTGCAAATATTTTGTAAATGATTTTATGTTATGAAATTGTAATCCTTCCATCCTTCAATTGAAAATTTTAAATTCCGCTGTATTTTTATTGTAACGGGTCGAGGTGTCACATTTATTGGTATCAGAGCACCGTTCTTCGGACCAATGCATATGACTTCGTCTACTTTCAACTGTCCGGGGTTGTTTTCTTTGCATCTATCCATTGTTATCTATTGATTTACTTTTGTGAGCACATTGTAGAGTATGCCTCCTAAGAGGAAAGCTGTAGAGGGTGAGGATAGTTCTTCCTCGAGAGTCGGCAAGTTGCTTAAGGAGCAGGCCAAAGTCCATAGCGAGCATATTCAGCAGCTGCTTCGATTGCAAGGAACAAGACAGGGTAGAGGCCAAGTGAGAGGCCAAGCAGCTCAGGCAGTTGGCACTGATGCCGTCTTTTCTGCTTTCAAGAGAATGGATCCACCAGAATTCGCAGGTAGCACTGATCCGTTAGTGGCTGTTGAGTGGGTCAAGGCGCTTGAAGCAATCTTCGACCATCTCCAGTATGAAGATAAAGACAGGATCAGCTGTGCAGTATTCATGTTAGTCAAGGCTGCACGTATCTGGTGGAATGCGACCAAGGTTGGTGTTGATCTACCGGCTTTGAAGTGGTCAGAGTTCACCGATCTTTTCTATGACAAGTACTTTCCCGACGCCCTTCGAGCTAGGAAGGTGACTGAGTTCTTGGAGCTTCGACAGGGAGGCATGAACTTTGATGAGTACATTCTCAAGTTCGAAGAGGGTTGCCTATTTGCTCCGTATATTGCTTCAAACGACAAGGACAAAGGCGCTCACTTTATTCGAGGCCTTCGTGCAGAGATCAGGAGGGATATCAACATGTCCAAAGCTGTGACTTTTAAAGAAATCGTGTCGAAGGCGTTGTTGGCCGAACAAGACGAGAAAGATATCGCCAGAGAGAGGCAGGAGAGGAATCAAGCTATTGCTCAGAGAGGCCAGAGTTCGAGTCAGCGAGGCAGGGATCGATTCAAGGGGAAAGGCAAAGTGGAATCGAGTCCTAGACCACCGTCAGTTCCAGTTGATCCCGAGAAGCCGCTGTATCCTAAGTGCAGCAGACATCATCGACGAGAGTGCAGAATTGGCACTCATTCTTGTTATCGATGTGGCACGGCAGGCCACATTGCTAAATATTGTCCAAGGGGAGCGAGCAAGGATAAGGTGCAGGGTCGCATCTTTACGATGACCAAGGAAGGTATAAATCATGATTCTTCTGTGATCTCTAGCACTATTTTGATTTCAGGCAGAGTAGCTACGACTTTGATTGATACAGGTGATACTCATTCTTTTATGTCTGAATTGTTTTTGAGATCATTGGGTATAGTTCCTTCTGTTCTTCCCCTCCAGTTCAATGTTGTTTTGCCTTCGGGGGACGTGTTGTGCCCGACTTCTATTGTGTATGCATGCCCTGTTCATATTGAGGAGCGAGTTGTTTTTGCTGATTTGATTGTTATCCCGATGGTTGCCTTTGATGTTATTCTTGGCATGGATTGGCTGTCGACCTATCGTGCTGTTATTGATTGCGTTGCTAAGACGATGACCTTTGCAGATGATGGCATTAAGGGAGGAGTTCTCGCCAGTGCAGGTACTTCGCTGGTCCTTCCTTTTATTTCTTGTCTTGAGGCTAAGAAGTTGATGTGTAGAGTTTGTGATGTATTTCTGGCTTCTATTGTGGATGTGGATAGAATGATTAAGTTGAATATTGATGATATCGATGTTGTGAGGGAGTTTGCTGATGTGTTTGAGGATGATGTGCCGGGTTTGCTGCCGGACAGAGACGTTGAGTTTGTGATTGATTTAGCTCCAGGCACGGTTCCTATTTCTAAGGCTCCGTACCGAATGGCCCCTACCGAGATGAAGGAGTTGAAGTCGCAGTTGCAGGACTTTTGGAAAAGGGTTTTATTCGACCGAGTTCTTCGCCTTGGGGAGCTCCGGTTCTGTTTGTCAAGAAGAAAGATGGGTCTTTGCGGCTGTGTATCGACTATAGGGAGCTCAACAAAGTGACTGTCAAGAATAAAACCCTTGTTTGATCAGCTTCATGGTGCTACTGTATTTTCGAAGATTGATCTTCGGTCTGGCTACTATCAGTTGAAGGTTAGGGAGTCTGATATCCCTAAGACAGCGTTCCGGACCAGGTACAGTCATTATGAGTTTCTTGTGATGTCTTTTGGTCTGACCAATGCTCCTTCAGTTTTCATGGATCTGATGAACCGAGTGTTCAAGCCTTATTTGGATAGCTTCGTCATTGTCTTCATCGACGACATCTTGATCTATTCCAAGACCAGAGAGCTTCATGCAGAGCATCTCAGAGTTGTTCTCCGATTGTTGAGGGAGAAGAGGTTGTTTTCCAAGTTGAAGAAGTGTGAGTTCTGGTTGGAGCGGATTTCTTTTCTAGGCCATGTTGTATCGAAGGATGGTATAGCTGTTGATCCAGTGAAGATTGAAGTAGTACAAAAGTGGCCTATTCCTACTACTGTTTCTGAGGTACGTAGTTTCCTTGGTTTGGCGGGTTATTATCGTCGCTTTATTTCAGATTTCTCCAAGATTGCTTTGCCATTGACCAATTTGACGAGGAAGACTGTGAAGTTCGAGTGGTCTATTGATTGCCAGAGTGCATTTCAAGAGTTGAAGGATAAGTTGACGACAGCTCCTGTTCTTTCATTGCCATGTGGTTCAGAGGATTTTGTTGTGTATACCGATGCGTCGAAGAAAGGCCTTGGTGCAGTGCTGATGCAGCGAGGTAAGGTTATAGCCTATGCTTCTCGCCAGTTGAAAGATTATGAGAAGAATTATCCGACGCACGATTTGGAGCTGGCAGCTGTGGTTTTCGCCTTGAAGATTTGGAGACATTATTTGTATGGCGAAAAGTGTGAGATCTTCACAGACCACAAGAGTTTGAAGTATCTGTTTTCCCAGAAAGAGCTCAATATGCGGCAGAGGAGGTGGTTAGAGCTTGTCAAAGACTATGATGTGACTATTAGTTACCACCCGGGGAAGGCGAACGTTGTGGCTGATGCTTTGAGCCGTAAGTCGAGTTCTTCTTTGAGTTCTTTGATTCAGAGATCATTGTTGATGGATTTGCAGAGAGAGGAGATTGATTTGGTAGTTCCGGGGACCATTGCTCGTCTATCAGCGTTGGTCATTCGGGCTACATTGTCGGACAGGATCCGTAGAGAGAAAGCTACTGATTTGCAATTGTTAGAGTTGAGAGCTAGAGCTGAGGAGAGGGGTAACTCAGAGTTTGCGTTGAATGGTGATGGTTTGGTGACTTTCAGAGGCCGTATTTGAGTTCCCGCTGGTGATGATATTCGGCGAGACGTCTTGTCAGAAGCTCATACCGCGCCATATTAGATACATCCAGGCAGAACCAAAATGTATCAGGATCTTCGTCGACTTTACTGGTGGCCAGGTATGAAGAAAGACATTGCCGTATTTATTTCTCAGTGCCTAACTTGTCAGCAGGTGAAGATTGAGCACCCGAGACCTGCTGGGACATTGTTGTCATTGCCGATTCCTCAGTGGAAGTGGGAGCATATTACGATGGATTTCGTGACTGGTCTTCCCAGGACGCAGAAGGGTTTCAATTCCATTTGGGTTATTTTCGATCGATTGACCAAGTCAGCGCACTTTCTTCCAGTCAAGACGACGTATTCCATGAACCAGTATGCCGAGGATTATATAGCAGAGATTGTTAGACTTCACGGTGTCCCTGTGTCGATCGTGTCTGATCGTGACCCTAGATTTACTTCAGAGTTTTGGAAGAGTTTGCACAGAGCTTTGGGTTCACGGTTAGCGTTCAGTACAGCTTATCACCTTCAGAGCGACGGTCAGTCAGAGAGAGTTATTCAGATTCTTGAGGATATGCTCAGAGCTTGTACTATTGATTATTCTGGTAGCTGGGATTCTAAATTGCCTCTTGTGGAATTCACGTACAATAACAGTTACCAAGCGACGATTGGGATGGCACCGTACGAAGCACTTTATGGCAGGAAGTGTAGATCTCCCTTGTATTGGGATGAGGTTGGTGAGAGGAAGATGTTGGGCCAGAGTTGGTCCAACAGACGGCCGATGTTGTTGCTGTTATCCGTGAGAGGATGAAGGCTGCGCAGTCGAGACAGAAGAGTTATGCAGATGTTCGTCGTAGACCTATGCAGTTTGAGGTTGGCGATCACGTGTTCCTGAAGATAGCACCTCTCAAGGGTGTGATGCTGTCACACCCTTACTCTATACTTAGCATAATTACCATAATCAAAATAAGGTTTGAATGATATAACTATATTATGAATCAAATCAAACAAGGGGCATCACTTTGACGGTTTGTAAAAATTTTGGCATGATGTCCCTATATTTTGTATAAGCCCAAACCAAGCAACAACATTCATATATACATTGACACAAACTCAACTCAAGCAACAACATCAACCCATATATATATAATCGTATTCTTACACACAAACATATTATGTACCATCATACCCCTAGACATAAAAATTGTAAAACTTGTTTCAAACCCTGACATTCAATTCATTATAATACATATGCGGAAGCTATACAATAAGAAGCCCGGTTCTTGTCGAGGTGAGGCACGTCACTAGCATCCATTGGCGAACCGGCATCCTACGCATCTTCACTACCTGATCCTGTAATACATGAGCTACGTGAGTTTATAAACTCAATAAGTTGGCACTTGTACGTATCAATATGCATCGAAGGAACATACATATCAAGTCGTGATCAACAAGGAATCTTAAAAACATGTCATACCGTAGCATATATTCAATGTTCATTTTTGTACTTGAGCCTCATTAGTTGACCTGTACTACCGTGCTTGCTTTATTATATAGCTACTACTATGTTGGACGTCAGGGAGCAACCTTTGGCATCCCCACGCCCCACGAACATATATTGGCCAATAGCTTTGGTGGACTTAAAATATACCAATAATTCAGTCACTATTGTATAAACTAGCTGAAAATCACTCCTATACATGTAGGATAACTAAAAAGGAAGAATACTTACACCTCTAAGATGTTCTAGTGATGGAGAACTAAGATCTATCTTCAAAATGTTGAAGGAAAGGAAGAAGGGAGCTTTGGGAGGAAGTTTTCTTGATTTATTTCGTGTTTTGCTGAAGAAGAAAGGAAGGAAGCTGATGGAAATGGTTTAGAAAGTCGATACTTATCTTTTTATACAGCAGGTTCGCTAGGGCGGACGCTTTTTACCGCTAGGGCGAGTAAATCTCGGTCCTACACATTTTATTTCTGCACAGGTTCGCTAGGGCGGACACTTTTGACCGCTAGGGCGAGCAAGTTTTGGCCCTATACATTTTATTTCTGCACAGGCCCGCTAGGGCGGACATTTTTGACCGCTAGGGCGAGCCAGTTTTGGCTCTGCGCACTGATTCATCAGAAATCTCTCCAGAAACGGCTCTTCCCTTCATAATCTGGAAAAGTCGTAAACTACAAAGTTGTAGCCCTATGTCTTGGCTTTAAGCTCCCAAAATTTCAGGTCAGTTGGAGGTATGAGTAAAACGTTATGCCCATTCGCCTAACATGTGTTAGTGAAGGAATGACGGTATACACGACACACTTCAGGGCCGCTTTTGGCTTGTCTTCCACAATGATTTGGACAAAACTCAAAACTTGAAAGTTGTAGCATTATATCTTAGCTTTCTAATGGTTATGGCCTCACTCAATTTGGATCAATATTCAAATCATTATGCTAAAACCCGTACGAACTACCATATCTACATCTCATTTCCTACAACTTCTATTACACTATTTCTATGTACACCTCTTACTATCACTATTTTAACACATATTCATTCTCAATGCACCATAAACAATATAAAAGTCATGTTCAATCTTAATATCAATACATCAATCAATATGTAAAAAATAATGAGCTAATTAGCTATCTAATAATGACATAAACGTATTACTAATCATTTGTACGAGTAACCGGGCATTACAATTCTCCCCTCCTTCAAAGAATTTCGTCCTCGAAATTTGACGTACCATATAGTTCAGGATATCTCTGTTGAATCTCGTCTTCTCGTTCCCAAGTTGCTTCTTCGATTGCATGATTTCGCCATAACAGTTTCACCAAGGGTATTTCTTTGCCTCGTAACACTTTTGATTTCCTATCGAGGATTTGGACCGGCCGTTCTTCATACGAGAGATTCGATGCAAGCTCCAATGGTTCGTAATGAAGAACGTGAGAAGGATTGGTCAAATACTTTCGTAGCAAGGAAACATTAAAAACGTTATGAACGTTTGATAAACTCGGTGGTAATGCAACTCGGTAGGCTCTGTCTCCTATTCTTTCCAAGATTTCAAATGGACCGGTATATCTTGGACTCAATTTTCCTTTCTTGCCAAAACGTAAAATGCCCTTCAATGGTTATATCTTTACAAATACATGGTCACCAATCTGAAATTCCAGTCGACGACGTCGCACATCAGCATAGCTTTTCTGTCGACTTTGGGCAGTGTGCATTCTTTCTCTAATCTTGGTTACCAATTCAGCTGTCTGTTTTACCAATTCAGGGCCTAACAACTTTCGTTCTCCTATTTCATCCCAATGTACTGGAGAGCGACATTTTCTACCATATAATGCAGTATATGGTGCCATTCCAATGCTTGACTGATAGCTATTATTATATGTAAACTCAGCCAACGGTAGTTTACTGTCCCAACTGCCTGGGAAGTCAATAGTACAGGCCCTCAACATATCTTCTAAGATCTGGTTCACTCGTTCTGAATGTCCATCAGTTTGAGGGTGGAATGCTGTGCTGAATGACAATCGAGTTCCCATAGCATGATGCAAGCTTTTCCAAAATGCTGATGTAAATTTTGGATCTCTATCAGATACAATGGACACTGGGATACCATGAAGCCTCACTATCTCCTTGATGTATTCTTCAGCATATTGATTCATCGTGTATGTGGTCTTCACCGGAAGAAAGTGAGCTGATTTTGTAAGTCGATCGACAATAACCCATATAGCATTGAATCCTCTTTGTGTTCTTGGCAGACCAAGGATGAAATCCATTGTGATATGTTCCCATTTCCACTCAGGAATGGGTAGCGGTTTCAGAAGTCCTGCTGGTCTTTGATGTTCAGCCTTGACCTGTTGACAAGTTAGACATTGTGCAACAAATTGAGCAATGTCCTTTTTCATACCTTGTGTCACGCCCCGAGCCCGGGCTCGCGACTACGTGACCGCACAATGGGATCCTATAGCAACTACTTCGTATTCGTCCTCGCTTTACGAAAATGATTAACCCATGTTGCTATAGAAGTCCATTGTAAGCTATTATAAACTCATTTTAAATCTTTGTTTTTTCAGATGTGGGACAAGGGTATCACAATCACCCCTCCTTCAGAACGCGACGTCCTCGTCGCTGCCTGACCACTCGATCCACCAGCGCCGAGAATCTAGAGGTGGCTCCTACAGGTTCAAGAGGTGGCTCCCGTCATGTAGCACTTTGCCCCGCATAGCACTTATTTCTCGGTGTTCCATGCCGGTGACCGGCTCTGATACCATTCTTCACGCCCCGAGCCCGGGCCCGCGACTACGTGACCGCACAATGGGATCCTATAGCAACTACTTCGTATTCGTCCTCGCTTTACGAAAATGATTAACCCATGTTGCTATAGAAGTCCATTGTAAGCTATTATAAACTCATTTTAAATCTTTGTTTTTTCAGATGTGGGACAAGGGTATCACACCTTGCCACCAAAATAATGGTTTCAAATCCTTGTACATTTTCGTGCTTCCTGGATGGATCGAATAGGGAGTAGCATGAGCATCAATAAGAATGTCATTTCTGATTGTTCCTTGCTTTGGCACACACAATCTACCCCGATATGTCCAAATTCCATACCCATTCAATTCATAGTTCAAATTTCCCTTTTTCTTCATCTCGCTGTCTCAGTTGTTGTAATTCAGTATCTGTATTTTGTCCGGCATTGATTCTGTCTACAACCATTGGTCGAACCATAAGGGATGATAGTTTGGTTGCAGATCCCTTTGGAATAACATCAAGCTTCAAGTTCTGCAAATCCCATAAAATTTGTTCTTGTACTTGCATTGCAGCAACAGAACTGGACTTTCGACTTAACGCATCTGCAACAACATTGGCTTTGCCTGGATGATAATTAATAACACAATCGTAATCCTTCACCAATTCCAACCAACGTCGTTGTCTCATATTCAGTTCTTTTTGCGTGAATAAATATTTCAGACTCTTGTGGTCCGTATATATTTCACACCGTTCGCCATACAGATAATGGCGCCATATTTTCAACGCAAATACCACTGCTGCCAGTTCTAAGTCATCTGTGGGATAGTTCTTTTCATATTCCTTTAACTGTCTGGAGGCATAAGCAATCACCTTCCCATGCTGCATTAAAACTGCTCCTAAACCTTGTTTTGAAGCATCACTGTATACCACAAAATCTCCTGGTCCATCTGGTATAGCAAGGACTGGTGCTGATGTCAATTTTGCCTTTAACTCTTGGAAACTACGATCACATGCTTCGTCCCATACAAATTTCACATTCTTTCGGGTTAAAGCAGTCAAAGGCAATGCTATCTTAGAAAATCCCGCTATAAACCGCCGGTAATAACCAGCTAGCCCAAGGAAACTACGTACCTCGGTAACAGTGGTAGGTCGTAGCCAGTTATTAACAGCTTCAATCTTACTTGGATCCAATGATATGCCTTCTTTTGAAATGATATGACCCAAAATGATACTTGTTCAAGCCAAAATTCACATTTCTTCCATTTGGCATACAAATGTTTATCTTTCAAAGTCTGCAAAACTAATTGCAAATGTTCCCGATGCTCCTCTACAGTTCGTGAGTAGATGAGAATATCATCTATAAACACAATCACGAACTTGTCTAGAAATGGCTTGAAAATTCTGTTCATTAAATCCATGAAAGCAGCTGGTGCATTTGTTAGTTCAAATGGCATTACAAGAAATTCATAATGCCCGTACCTGGTTCGGAAGGCAGTCTTAGAAATATCATCTGATTTCACTTTTAATTGATGGTAGCCTGATCGTAAATCAATCTTCGAAAAGATAGCAGCTCCTTGTAGTTGATCAAACAAATCATCAATTCTAGGGAGTGGATACTTATTTTTGATTGTCACTTTGTTCAACTCCCGATAATCAATGCATAGACGAAGGGTACCGTCTTTCTTCTTCACAAACAAAACAGGTGCACCCCACGGTGAAAAGCTCGGTCTAATAAACCCTTTATCAAGTAACTCCTGTAACTGTTCCTTCAATTCTTTCATTTCTGTAGGAGCCAATCGATAAGGAGCTTTTGAGATCGGATGAGTTCCTGTCACAATATCAATCAAAAATTCGATCTCTCTATCTGGGGGTAAGCCTGTTACATCATCAGGAAATACCTCTGGAAACTCACAAACAACATCTGTATCTTCTAGTTCATGAACTGGTGGATCAATAACTAAAACAGATGCTAAATATCCTTGACACTCCTTCTGTAATAATTTACAAGCCTTCATACAAGAGATAATCCGAAGAGGTAAGGATATACCTGCACTTGCTACTGTGAATGGTTCAGCTCCTACTGGTGCAAACTTGATCATCTTCAGGCCACAGTCAATAGAAACTCTGTACTTCGAGAGCCAATCCATTCCCAATATCACATCAAAATCAGTCATTCTTAAAACTATCAAGTCAGCATACAGTTGATGGCCTTGGACATATATTGGACACCCTCGCACAATCTGATATGTCTGTAATTCTTGCCCGGAAGGTAAGGCTATGGCGAGTTGTGTCTCTGTTGTACTTGGTGTAATGCCCAGTCTCTTTACAAAAGATTCCGAAATAAAAGAATGCGTAGCTCCTGAATCTAGCAAAACAATAGCAGTAATACCAGAAATCAAGAACATACCGGTGATCATCGACGTATCCGCATCAACTTCTTCCTTGGTCATGGAGAAAAGGTGTCCCTGTACTTTCTCAGAACTTCCTGGACAATTCTTGGCGAGATACCCTGGCTTTTTGCAACGATAACAGACATTAGAACCTTGCATACATTCCCCGCCATGGACTTTTCCACATTTAGGACATGGTGGTCTGTCCTGTTCTTTACGTAGAGGGGGACCCTTGCCACGGGGTTCCTCTGGTCTAGTACCCCTGCTATCAGTCTTTTTGCCTTGTCCTGTTCCTTGGCTCTTCTGAAAGTACTGCTGCCTTCGTTGTTGCCAATCTATGTCAATGTCATGTTCATCTTGTTCTGCCATAAGTGCTCTTTCTACTATCTCCCCATACGTAGCAACTTTTGACATTCGTACATCTCTTTTAATTTCCGAGCGAAGTCCTCGCATGAAATGTTCGCCCTTACTGGTGTCATCTTGTGCAATATATGGTACATATTGGACTCCGGCCTCAAATTGTTGTATGTATTCTGTCATTGACATGGTCCCTTGCTTCAGATTTAGGAAATCACTGGCTTTCTTGGCTCGTACGTCTTTACTGAAATATTTGTTGTAAAACACAGCTTTGAAAGTTCCCCATGTCAATGGTCCAACCGGTAATGCCACTTTTGCACTTTCCCACCATATTCTTGCATGTTTTGTTAAGAGAAATATGGCACAAGTTACTTGGTCAGCATCATCCATATGAAGGTAGGAGAAGATGGACTCCAATGACTTAATCCACTCTTCTGCTACTGCTGGATCGGTGCTTCCCATGAATTCTGGAGGATTCAAACGTCTAAAACGATCATATACGTCTGTCTGAACAGGCACATGTCTGTGTACTATGGCTTGAGCTTGTGCCTGTTCATGAGTAGTCCGTTGCATCTCCAGTAGCTGCTAGATTTGTTCGCCATGGACTTTTGCTTGTTGTTGGAGTAATTGAGCAATGTCATCTACAGGTCGTGGCGCACTGCCCTCACCTTCGACTGCTGGGGCCTTGCCCTTAGATGACTCTCCTTCCTGTACTTTACGTTTCGGTGGCATCGTCGCCTATCTTAACCTACAAGTAAGATACATAGACACATAACTTAGCATAAGCTATGAGATACAAAGCTACTTACTTGCCGAGTTCTCCATGTGGATGAAGTGCAGTGTATGTCTTCCCTGTCGAAGAACCGTGGGCTCTGATACCATTTAAATTGCCACACCCTTACTCTATACTTAGCATAATTACCATAATCAAAATAAGGTTTGAATGATATAACTATATTATGAATCAAATCAAACAAGGGGCATAACTTTGACGGTTTGTAAAAATTTTGGCCTGATGTCCCTATATTTTGTATAAGCCCAAACCAAGCAACAACATTCATATATACATAGACACAAACTCAACTCAAGCAACAACATCAACCCATATATATATAATCGTATTCTTACACACAAACATATTATGTACCATCATACCCCTAGACATAAACCTTGTAAAACTTGTTTCAAACCCTGACATTCAATTCATTATAATACATATGCGGAAGCTATACAATAAGAAGCCCGGTTCTTGTCGAGGTGAGGCACGTCACTAGCATCCATTGGCGAACCGGCATCCTACGCATCTTCACTACCTGATCCTGTAATACATGAGCTACATGAGTTTATAAACTCAATAAGTTGGCACTTGTTCGTATCAATATGCATCGAAGGAACATACATATCAAGTCGTGATCAACAAGGAATCTTAAAAACATGTCATACCGTAGCATATATTCAATGTTCATTTTTGTACTTGAGCCTCATTAGTTGACATGTACTACCGTGCTTGTTTTATTATATAGCTACTACTGTGTTGGACGTCAGGGAGCAACCTTTGGCATCCCCACGCCCCATGAACGTATATTGGCCAATAGCTTTGGTGGACTTAAAACCACCCATGATGTCAACAAGCTCTATATCATGTAAATCAATCCTTTTCTTTTCATGTTCATGTTCTTGTTCATGACATAGCACCCATCATCAATATTCATGAGTTCCTTACATATTTAATACATAACAATGGAATACTGTGCTATGTTTTCATCAATAAACATACTAACAATGTACATATATCAATAGACAATGAGATGCATTTGAAATTCATAATATTACTCATGTATTACTTCAAGAACATGCCAACTTACAGTCCAAGCTTAATAACACTGGTTTGAGACGGTGTTTCACGCTCTTATACTGTCAAATATACCAATAATTCAGTCACTATTGTATAAACTAGCTGAAAATCACTCCTATACATGTAGGATAACTAAAAAGGAAGAAAACTTACACCTCTATGATGTTCTAGTGATGGAGAACTAAGATCTATCTTCAAAATGTTGAAGGAAAGGAAGAAAGGAGCTTTGGGAGGAAGTTTTCTTGATTTATTTCGTGTTTTGCTGAAGAAGAAAGGAAGGAAGCTGATGGAAATGGTTTAGAAAGTCGATACTTATCTTTTTATACAGCAGGTTCGCTAGGGCGGACGCTTTTTACCGCTAGGGCGAGTAAATCTCTGTCCTACACATTTTATTTCTGCACAGGTTCGCTAGGGCGGACACTTTTGACCGCTAGGGCGGCAAGTTTCGGCCCTATACATTTTATTTCTGCACAGGCTCGCTAGGGCGGACATTTTTGACCGCTAGGGCGAGCCAGTTTCGGCTCTGCGCACTGAATCATCAGAAATCGCTCCAGAAACGGCTCTTCCCTTCATAATCTGGAAAAGTCGTAAACTACAAAGTTGTAGCCCTATGTCTTGGCTTTAAGCTCCCCAAATTTCAGGTCGTTTGGAGGTCTGAGTAAAAGGTTATGCCCATTCTCCTAACATGTGTCAGTGAAGGAATGACGGTATACACGACACACTTCGGGCCGCTTTTGGCTTGTCTTCCACAATGATTTGGACAAAACTCAAAACTTGAAAGTTGTAGCATTATATCTTAGCTTTCTAATGGTTATGGCCTCACTCAATTTGGATCAATATTCAAATCATTATGCTAAAACCCGTACGAACTACCATATCTACATCTCATTTCCTACAACTTCTATTACACTATTTCTATGTACACCTCTTACTATCACTATTTTAACACATATTCATTCTCAATGCACCATAAACAATATAAAAGTCATGTTCAATCTCAATATCAATACATCAATCAATATGTAAAACATAATGAGCTAATTAGCTATCTAATAATGACATAAACGTATTACTAATCATTTGTACGAGTAACCGGGCATTACAGATGTGATTTGGCAAGAAGGGTAAGTTGAGTCCGAGGTTTATTGGTCCATTCGAGATATTGGACAAAGTTGGTGATCGAGCCTACAGGTTAGCCCTACCGCCAGATCTTGACAGAGTCCATAATGTTTTTCACGTATCGATGCTCAGGAAGTATATTGCGAATCCTTCCCATGTTCTTCACCACGAGGCATTGGACTTGACGCCGAATTTGACGTACCAAGAGATTCCGGTTCAGATTCTGGACCGCAAAGTTAAAGTTTTGAGGAACAAAGAGATCGGCATCGTTAAAGTTCTTTGGAGGAACCATTTGATCGAAGAGGCTACGTGGGAACCGGAGGATGAGATGAGAGAGAAGTATCCTGAGTTGTTCGTGCAGTGACGTCAATTTCGAGGACGAAATTCCTCTAAGGAGGGGAGATTGTAATAGTCGAGCCCGGTGTACGGTACGGTTTAAGTTTTCGTATGTTATAGATTTATTGATTAAGTTTAAGTTTAATTGTGATGTTAAGAGTTGTGATTATGGGCCATAGTATTGCTGGTTATTTTGTCTTGAGGTGTGGTTGATATTGTTAGTTGTTGGTTGTTGCGTGGTTTCAGTGTTTTGGTTCGATTTTAGTTGCCTTAGATTTTGTCTTGGCCGTGACCAGACCGCACCCACGCTCAGTGTAAGGACCGCACCCGCGGTCGTAATTGTTGGATTTTGTGGGTTTTACCGTGGATTCACCGCACCCGCGGTGATGTTAGTACCGCACCCGCGGTAATTGCAGGACCGCACCCGCGGTCGTCGATTTCAGAATTTTTGGTAGAGTGCCGTGAGCTAACCGCACCCGCGGTACAAGAGTAGCGCACCCGCGGTTATGAACAGTAGAGGTACGGTCGAGATTTAAAGTGCTTTTTGGATGAGTTGACTTCACTTTTTCCCTTTTTCCTTCTTCTCCATTTCGAATTCTCTCTTGGAAAACAAGGGTTTTCCCTCATTTCTTTTGCTTCCTATCTTCGATTCAAGCTTTTAGTTGGCGATTCGAGTTGAGATCGAAGTTCTTCTTGGTGCTAGGAAGCTAAGGTAAGCTTTTGGTGTTATTATTTCATGGTTTTGGAGAAGAGATGATTTGGGTTTGATGTTTATGTTGGTTTTATGGATTAATTGACATGGGTTCTTGATTATTGAGTTGATGATGATGTTATTAATAGATTATTGTTGTAGGTGGTGTATCAAGAGCTTAGATTGAGGTGTTCTTGTGGTTTGTAAGTGGAATTTCATCCCTTGTGCTCACATGATGTATATGTATTGTATTTCAAAGGTTTTAATGTGTTATTCCCTTCATTGACTTCATAATTATGTATTGATTCACTTGTATATCTATTGGAGGCATTGTATGTCTCAATTGTATTGAAAAGGGAATACAAAGAGTATAGTTTCCAAAGTGTTTGATAAATGTCAAAGAGAGATAATTCAAATGTTTTATGGATTGATAGATACATAGTCAGAGATTGCATGCAATTAGTTGATCAACGACCATAGGTTTATATCACTCAGAGTTGTCGATTTATATCGATGGGATACGAGCACCACAGACAGAGTTACTATTCATATCAATCCATACCAGAGAAAAGATAAATACCATCTCATTGTTATTGTTATTGCTATGTTAATTATGATTCATAGATTGATGGTATTCAATGTTTTAAAACCATGTTTTACAGAGTATGCAATGTTCTTTGCTATGTAAGAGTTTCACTTGCTGAGTTTTATACTCATTTCAGTTATTTCATGTGATGCAGCTAAGAGCGACGGACCAGGACAGTGATTGTGGCCCGAAGTCATATGCATACGAAGTTGGAGGGATGGCATTTTTTTGGACATGATCATAGGAATGATATTTTGTATTTTTGTTATGTCATTTGAATGATCATGTATTTATTTTGGTTGTAAATATTTTGTAAATGATTTTATGTTATGAAATTGTAATCCTTCCATCCTTCAATTGAAAATTTTAAATCCCGCTGTATTTTTATTGTAACGGGTCGAGGTGTCACAGGTTGGACCATTGACATGGGAAACTTTCAAAACTGTGTTTTACAACAAGTATTTCAGTAAAGATGTACGAGCCAAGAAAGCCAGTGACTTCCTGAATTTGAAGCAATGGACAATGTCAATGACGAATTACATACAACAATTCGAAGCTGGAGTCCAATACGTACCATATATTGCACAGGATGACACAAGTAAGGGCGAACACTTCATGCGGGGACTTCGCTCTGAAATTAAAAGAGATGTGCGGATGTCGAAAGTTGCTACATATGGGGAGATAGTAGAAAGAGCACTTACGGCAGAACAAGATGAACATGACATTGACATAGACAGGCAACAACGAAGGCAACAATACTTTCAAAAGAGCAAAGGAACAAGACAAGGCAAAAAGACCGATAGCAAAGGTGTTCGACCAGAGGAACCCCGTGGCAAGGGTCCCCCTCCACGTAAAGAACATGACAGGCCACCTTGTCCTAAATGTGGCAAACTCCATGGCGGGGAGTGTATGCAGGGTTCTAATGTCTGTTATCGTTGCAAGAAGCCAGGACATCTCGCTAAGAATTGTCCAGGAAGTTCTGAGAAAGTACAGGGACGCCTTTTCTCCATGACCAAAGAAGAAGTGGATGCGGATACCTCGATGATCACCGGTATGTTCTTGATTTCTGGTATTACTGATATTGTTTTACTAGATTCAGGAGCTACGCATTCTTTTATTTCGGAATCGTTTGTAAAGAGACTGGGCATTACACCAAGTACAACAGAGACACAACTCGCCATAGCCTTACCTTCCAGGCAAGAATTACAGACATATCAGATTGTGCGAGGGTGTCCAATATATGTCCAAGGCCATCAACTGTATGCTGACTTGATAGTTTTAAGAATGACCGATTTTGATGTGATATTGGGAATGGATTGGCTCTCGAAGTACAGAGTTACTATTGACTGTGGCATAAAGATGATCAAGTTTGCACCAGTAGGAGCTGAACCATTCACCGTAGCAAGTGCAGGTATATCCTTACCTCTTCGGATAATCTCTTGTATGAAGGCTTGTAAATTACTACAGATGGGGTGTCAAGGATATTTAGCATCTGTGTTAACTAGTGATCCACATGTTCGTGAATTTAAAGATACAGATGTTGTTTGTGAATTTCCAGAAGTATTTCCTATTAATGTAACATGTTTACCCCCAGATAGAGAGATCGAATTTGTAATTGATGTTGTGACAGGAACTCATCCGATCTCAAAAGCTCCTTATCGATTAGCTCCTACAGAAATGAAAGAACTGAAAGAACAGTTACAGAAGTTGCTTGATAAAGGGTTTATTAGACCGAGCTTTTCACCGTGGGGTGCACCTGTTTTGTTTGTGAAGAAGAAAGACGGTACCCTTCGTCTATGCATTGATTATCGGGAGTTGAACAAAGTGACAATCAAAAACAAATATCCACTCCCGAGAATTGATGATTTGTTTGATCAATTACAAGGAGCTGCTATCTTTTCGAAGATTGATTTACGATCAGGCTATCATCAATTAAAATTTAAATCAGATGATATCTCAAAGATTTCCTTCTGAACCAGGTACGGGCATTATGAATTTCTTGTAATGCCATTTGGATTAACAAATGCACCAACAGCTTTTATGGATTTAATGAATAGAATTTTCAAGCCATTTCTAGACAAGTTCGTGATTGTGTTTATAGATGATATTCTCATCTACTCACGAACTGTAGAGGAGCATCGAGAACATTTTCAATTAGTTTTGCAGACTTTGAAGGATAAACATTTATATGCCAAATGGAAGAAATGTGAATTTTGGCTTGAACAAGTAGCATTCTTGGGACATATCATTTCAAAAGAAGGCATATCAGTGGATCCAAGTAAGATTGAAGCTGTAAATAACTGGCTACGACCTACCACTGTTACCGAGGTACGTAGTTTTCTTGGGTTAGCTGGTTATTACCGTCGGTTTATAGCGGGATTTTCTAAGATAGCATTGCCTTTGACTGCTTTAACAAGAAAGAATGTGAAATTTGTATGGAATGAAGCATGTGATCACAGTTTCCAAGAATTAAAGGCAAAATTGACATCAGCACCGGTCCTTGCTATTCCAGAAGGATCATGAGATTTCGTAGTATATAGTGATGCTTCGAAACAAGGTTTAGGAGCAGTCTTGATGCAACACGGGAAGGTGATTGCTTATGCCTCTAGACAATTGAAAGAATATGAAAAGAACTATCCCACACATGATTTAGAACTGGCAGCAGTGGTATTTGCATTGAAAATATGGCGCCATTATCTGTATGGTGAACGGTGTGAAATTTACACGGACCACAAGAGCCTGAAATATTTATTCAGACAAAAAGAATTGAATATGCGACAACGACGTTGGTTGGAATTTGTGAAGGATTACGATTGTGTTATTAACTATCATCCAGGTAAAGCCAATGTTGTCGTAGATGTGTTAAGTCAAAAGTCTAGTTCTATTGCTGCGATGCAAGTACAAGAACAAATCCTATGGGATTTGCAGAACTTGAAGCTTGATATTATTCCAAATGGAGCTTCAATTCAGCTATCATCTCTTATGGTTCGACCAACACTTGCAGACAGGATTAAGGTCGAACAAAACACAGATAATGAATTACAAAAATTGAGGCAGCGAGATGAAGAAAAAGGAAATTTGAACTTTGAATTGTATGGGGAAGGAATATGGACATATCAAGGGAGATTGTGTGTGCCAAAGCAAGGAACGATCAGAACCGACATTCTTATTGATGCTCATGCTACTCCCTATTCGATCCATCCAGGAGGCACAAAAATGTACAAGGATTTGAAACCATTATTTTGGTGGCCATATATGAAAAGGGACATTACTCAATTTGTTGCACAATGTCTAACTTGTCAACAGGTCAAAACTGAACATCAAAGACCAGCAGGACTCCTGAAACCACTACCCATTCCTGAATGGAAATGGGAACACATCACGATGGATTTCATTCTTGGTTTTCCAAGAACTCAAAGAGGGTTCAATGCTATATGGGTTATTGTGGATCGACTTACAAAATCAGCTCACTTTCTTTCGGTGAAGACCACATACACGATGAATCAATATGCTGAAGAATACATCAAAGAGATAGTTAGGCTTCATGGCATCCCAGTGTCCATTGTATCAGATAGAGATCCCAAATTTACGTCTGCATTTTGGAAAAGCTTGCATCATGCTATGGGAACTCGATTGTCATTCAGCACAGCATTCCACCCTCAAACTGATGGACAATAAGAACGAGTGAATCAGATCTTAGAATATATGTTGAGGGCATGTACTATTGACTTCCCAGGTAGTTGGGACAGTAAACTACCGTTGGCTGAGTTTACATATAACAATAGCTATCAGTCAAGCATTGGAATGGCACCATATACTGCATTATATGGTAGAAAATGTCGATCTCCAGTACATTGGGATGAAATAGGAGAAAGGAAATTATTAGGCCCTGAATTGGTACAACAGACAGCTGAATTGGTAACCAAGATCAGAGAAAGAATGCACACTGCCCAGAGTTGACAGAAAAGCTATGCTGATGTGCCACGTCGTCGATTGGAATTTCAGGTTGGTGACCATGTATTTGTAAAGATATCACCACTGAAGGGCATTTTGCGTTTTGGTAAGAAGGGAAAATTGAGTCCAAGATATATCGGTCCATTTGAAATCTTGGAAAGAATAGGAGACAGAGCCTACCGAGTTGCTTTACCTCCGAACTTGTCAAATGTTCACAATGTTTTCCACGTTTCCTTGCTACGAAAGTATTTGGCCAATCCTTCTCACGTTCTTCATTATGAACCATTGGAGCGTGCATCGAATCTCTCATATGATGAAAGACCGGTCCAAATCCTCGATAGGAAATCAAAAGTGTTACGAGGCAAGGAAATACCCTTGGTGAAATTATTATGGTGCAATCATGCGATTGAAGAAGCAACTTGGGAGCAAGAAGACGAGATCCAACAGAGATATCCTGAACTATATGGTACGTCAAATTTCGAGGACGAAATTCTTTGAAGAAGGGGAGAATTGTAATGCCCGGTTACTCGTACAAATGATAATAATGCATTTATGTCGTTTACTATGTAGTTATTTAGAAGATTAGATTTCATGTGATAATTGAGTTATCAATATTGAGATTCATTATGACTTTTATATTGTCTATGGTGTATTGAGAATGAATATGTGTTAAAATAGTGGTAGTAAGAGGTGTAAGTAGAAGTAGTGCAATGAAAGTTGGTATAGGATTGCAGGAAATGAGACGAAATTGTGGTAGTTGTCACGAGTTTTAGCATATTGGTTCGAATATTGATCAAAATTGTGTGAGGCCTTAACCATTAGAAAGCTAAGATATAATGCTAAAACTTTCTTATTTTGAGTTTTGTCCAAATCATTGTGGAAGACAATCCAAAAGCGGCCCGACGTGAGTTGTGTGTATCAACACTCCTACAATGACACATGTTGGTAGAATGGGAATAACTTTTTATTCAGACCTCCAAATGACATGAAACTAGTGGGAGATTCAAGCCAAGACATAGAGCTACAACTTTCTAGTTTACCATGTTTTCGGATTAGGAACGGAAGAGACGTTTCCGGAGCGATCTTCGATGAAGTAGCGCAGAAGCAGAACAGGTGGCGCCCGAGCGGTAAGATTTCACCGCCCGAGCGCCGGTGTATTTGAAGTTCAGTATTTTTCCAGAACATGTGGCGCCCAAGCGGTAGAAAATTACCGCCTGAGCGCCAGTGCACCAAAATTTTACATTTTGGACAGAACATTCCGCGCTCGAGCGGTAGAAAACTACCGCCCGAACGCCGCCTAAAATATATGAAGATAAGTTTCGAGTTTCTAAACCATTTCTTCAGTACTTTCCATTCCTTAGCTGAAAAGACTCGAGAGAAACTCCAATAAATCTCCCTCCAAAGCTTCCTTCTTCATTCCTTTCAAAGTTTTGAGGTTAGAAGTTTATTCTCCATCACAAGAACATCATATAGGTGTAAGTTTTCTTCTCTTTTAGTTGTTCTACATGTAGAGAAGTGATTTTCACATAATTTATACATAGTGATGGGTTTATTGATGTATTTGACAGTATAGGAGCGAGAAACACCATCTTAAACCAGTGTTCTTAAGCTTGGACGGTAAGTTGGCATGTTCTTGAAGTAATACATGAGTAATATTATGAATTTCAAATGCTTCCCATTGTCTATTGATATATGTACATTGTTAGTATGTTTATTGATGAAAACATAGCACCATATTCCATTGTTATGTATTAAATATGTAAGGAACTCAGGAATATTGATGATGGGTGCTATGTTATGAACATGAATATGAACATTGAAAGAAAAATGACTGATTTTACATGATATAGAGCTTGTTGACATCATGAGTGGTTTTAAGTCCACCAAAGCTATTGGCCAATATATGTTCATGGGGCATGGGGTTGCCAAAGGTTGCTCCCTGACGTCCAACACAGTAGTAGCTATATAATAAAGTAAGCACGGTAGTACATGTCAACTAATGAGGCTCAAGTACAAAAACGAACATTGAATATATGCTACGGTATGACATGCTTTTAAGATTCATTGTTGTCACGACTTGATATGTATGTTCCTTCGATGCATATTGATACGTATAAGTGCCAACTTATTGAGTTTTATAAACTCACGTAGCTCATGTGTTACAGGATCAGGTAGTGAAGATGCCTAGGATGCCGGTTCACCAATGGATGCTAGTGACGTGCTTTACCTCGACAAGAACCGGGACTTCTTATTGTATAGCTTCCGCATATGTATTGTAGTAAATTTTATATGAGGGTTTGAAACAAGTTCCATGTGATGAATGATGATACAAAGTATGTTTGTATATGAGAATATGCTTGAGGTTGTTGCTTGAGTTGAGTTTTTGGCTTATACAAAAAATATAGGGACATCATGCCAAAATTTTTATAAACCATCAAAGTGATGCCTCTTGTTTGATTTGCTTCATACTATAGTTATATCATTCAAACCATAATTTAATTATGGTAATTATGCTAAGTATAGAGTAAGGGTGTGATAGCCCTTGCGCGGACTATACTATTCAAGACCAAAATTCCAGAACCTGTGGCGCTCGGGCAGTCATTTCTTACCGCTCTGCGCACAGCCGCCTCAAATATCGCTTCCGAAACACCTCTTCCCTTCATAATTTGGAAAAATGGCAAACAGGAAAGTTGTAGCTCTATTTCTTGGCTTGCATCTCCAATTGACCTCATGTCATTTGAAGGTCTGAGTAAAGAGTTATGCTCAATCGCCCAACATGTGTCATTGGAGGAACGACGACACACACGACAAACTTCGGGGCGCTTTTGGCTAGTCTTCCACAATGATTTGAACAAAACTCAAAACAAGAAAGTTATAGCCTTATGTCTTAGCTTTCTAATGAAAGTGGCCTCACATCATTCGGATCAATATACAAAACATTATGCTAAAAACCACAACTACTGCCACATTTTCATACCATTTTAGCATTTCCATTACCTACTTAGCTAAAGATAAGCTTTCTATTCTACCCATACATTCTCTGTTTCATTCTATATCATTCAATACCATTCATATCATGTCTTAAAACCATAAAACATCACCATTACGCCACATATCCCCAAACAATCATCATAATAAACCATAAAAGGGATAATGACCATACTTGATCATAATCATTACCTTACATCATATGCATACGAATGTCTGGGCGTTAAATAATTCAAAATGGATTCTTATATAAATTAAGTGCAAATCTTGCACTTATCAAACCCCCCAAACTTGAATTTTTGCTTGTCCCGAGCAAAATAAAAGTAAAACAAGAACTCAATTAACAAGTCATGATAACGACTAACAGTCGTGGATATGCAACCATTGATCTTGGCCTCCGATTAATCCATTTTTTATGTAATTAATAATCACTCAAGAGTCACGTGCGTGTGTGATATGTCAATGTTCATTTACCCAATCAAATGCTCAAATAAATTCACACACTTACTAGCCTCATAAACTCAAGATATTTTCAGCTCAGTGCAACTCACACTTTATTAAATTACACATTTACTTACACAGGTCACTGAGGACTTTATTGGTGATTAATTGACTCATAAGATATTCAACACAAGATAAACCAAAGATGAAGTCACACAATGAGATGCTTGCATTAAAATTATTAAAGTCTATATTCGTTAACCATGTTTATCAGGTATCCATAATCTTGACTTGAACAAATTTTCTCCACTATTATATTGGATAAATGTGACAAGGTTAATAGGTCTTGTAGGCTTGTAATGTTAGGCTACGGCTCATGGCTACAATAAAGGTATGGAGATCAAAATTTGAGATAAATATTTGAGCTTCATCAATTTCACTTCTTTACATTCTGTTTTCATTCACCATCCACTTATTGTTTTCTTCTCATTCATATCCTTCATCTCCCATAAATTTTCTTTTTCACCACTTTTGATTCACATTTTTTTTCTTCTTCTCCTTGCCAACTCCTTTATACACATTTAATTTTTTTTCTTTTTTTTTTTCAAGGAGTATTGGAATCATTACAATACCAATGAACTTATTTCTCTCAAAATTTAGGTAGAACAATAAGTGTATAAGCTTCATTAGATAGTTGTCGTGGGATGTAGAATAGATACAAGTGGAGGCTAATTGTATGTCATAGACACACACCACTTGATTTTTTTAAATAGGCTCAAAATGGGACACTAGGGATATTTCATGTTGATTTGGTAGGCTCAAAAGCTCAAACGGTTCCAAAAATTGCCTAAATCATTCCTATGTCACATATTATCCGTATTTCGCCTCGAAAAGTGTTCGAACAAGTTCTAGATTTCTGTCAATCCATGGGTTAACTCATACAGCCCAATCACATGCATTTTTCAATAAAACAGATTTATGAGATAGGTGTACAAAGAAAAATCAAGCATCTCAATCTACTCGAGGCTCAATGAGCTAACAAACGATAATAACAAAGAAACATGCCAAAAGACATTGAGAAAGATTGCCTAGGTCATTTCTGTGTTTGCAAATATGTCAATCAATGTCATGCAAGAATTACTAAAAATCCAGATCTCTATTGTCTATTTAGCAAAACAGGTATGTGAATTGTCTCCAAGCTTTGATATTATCTACAAACATGACCGTGCAAAGATATTTGTGACTCCCAAGTTATCATGAATACATATATGCATTACAACCACAATTTCATTTTCATCATCGGCCACACAATGTCGTATCCATGCCTCTTCCTAACAAAACTAGCAAGCAATAAATAATAATTTTTTTAAATACTCGACTAGACTCCTATGAAAAACGCAACTTCTAGCTACTGTGCAGAAATAACTAACAACGAAATTAACTTAAAATGGAGTAACAACTCAAACAATCAATACGCAAAGCAAACAACTCAAACACTCAATACGCAAAGCAAATTGACCCCCCAAACTTATAGTATGCATTGTCCTCAATGTATAATTTAAAAGATAAACGTGACAACAAATACCTCTAGCACGAGTGTCAGAACTCGTCGCTCAAATTGTCGTCCGCAGCATCTTCATCATCCTCGTCCATGGGCTGGGGCGGTAGATCTGGTGGTGGGTACTGTGGTGGCCAAGCTGGTTGTAATGCCCGAGATTTTATATCATGTTAACCTGAATTATGGAGTATGAATTAATATGATTATAGCCGGGCCATTCCGAGAGCAAATTGGACAAAATACATGGAATATTTATTTTTGGGCCGAAGGGTTGGCGCCCGGGCGGAAGTTTTGACCGCCCGAGCGCCATTGAGTGAGGGAAGAGGCCCGAGCACCTCGCGCCCGGGCGGTAAGTTATATCCTCCCGAGCACGAGTGAACAGAATGTCAGGGCCGAGAGTTTCGCGCCCGGGCGGAACTTTATGTCCGCCCGAGCGCGAGACGTGCGCTGTGAAAAATAAGCCACTTGGCTTAGGCAGGTGCGAGATTGTGTATATATATATATATATACACATGCATTTCATTCCGGGAAAAGGAGGAAAAGGAAATCCGAAGGGAAATGAGCTTCTTGTGATTCAAGTTGCGATTGTGTGAAATCCGTCCGTCTGATTTTGAATCCGACTTCGGTATTGAGTTCCTAGCAACGTAGGCTACAACTGGACGTAAGTTTTGCTACGTTTTGACATGCTTTGAAATTATGATATTGTCAGAATTGAATAGGATTCAGATATGATGTTCTTGACATGTTAGACATCATAGAATCGAAGTCAGATTAAGAAATAGACTGATTATGGAATTGTTATGATTTTCTGATTATAATCAGTTAATACCGGACAGATTTGGATTATGGATTGATTATAGATTGTATTGGATATGGGTTATAGATTGTAACTATTATCTGGTGAATTGATATTGACGGGATATTGAAATTGTACCGTTATGCCGTTGATTTTGAATTAAATCAAGATTGATCAGATTGATATGGAATTGACTGGTATATTGATATGAGATTATTGATATTGTCAGTACCAGACAGATTGTGAGTTCAGGACTTCGACTGAGCCAGGAACCGACGAAAGAAAGGTATAAGTCAATGTGGTATTGGGAGATGGACTTGAGTCGGTTTAGACTTGGGTTTCCCTAAATCACATACTTTATGTTATTGCATGGATATTTGCATTAAATTGGCTAATGTACTTGTTCTCTTGAATTTAGATGACAGGTATTAGACAAGTTATCTTGTGACAGAAGTGCCGGATAGTGGTGGTATCGCCACGGCACATTGCACTATGTCTCAAGATAGGATGCTAGCGATAGAGCTACAGTCCTTGACGGTTAGGTCAGGACACTGGATGTTTGGTTATATCGAGTAATGGAATATATTACGGAATTCGATATAGGAACACCATATTTGGTTATATCGAGTAAAGGATATTGGAATTCTTCTATTACGGAATTCGATATAGGAATACCAGGGCACTGGTTATATCGAGTAATAGAGATTATGGTTCCATCTTTTGCGGAATTCGATATAGGAATACCACATCTGGAAACCGGGATCCCTAGACTAGGATTGAGTCTAGTCTGAATTATAATTGATGTCGACAGTTTGATTTGATATTGTTTATGTTTCAGATTTTGATACATATTCATGTTACCTGATTACATGCCTTATATTGTTTATATGATTGCATGTTTCATTGATTTATACTGGGGATTATATTCTCACCGGTATATCCGGCTGTTGTCTTGTCTGTATGTGTACTTGACAACAGGTGGGACAGGATCAGGGTCCAGGAGATGAGGAGAGATCGTGATTAGAGTGGTGGCACCGGACTTGGACTAGAGATAGGGTTGAACACTTGATAGTAGTTGTCAAACCCTAGTTTGAATAAAGGTGTTGTAATACAGGATTTGTATTGTATATACTGATATGTATATATGTTGTATGTCACTACCTTCCGCATTTAAAAAAAAAAATTTAGACCCTGTTTTTAATTGATTAATTAGTCCCAATTATGATTAAGAACTTGATTAGCGTCCGGGTCCCCACAACAGGTGGTATCAGAGCTATAGATCCGTGAGATTGAGATAGGAGCTAGTGAGCGGGGTAGAATGAGATTTTCTTTCCTTGCTTTTGATTTCTAGCATTTTTACTGCTTTAATATATGCTACCTGAATTATCTGATATTGATATGGTATTGTATATTATTGGAATGGATCAGCTGTAAGATGATCCGAGGAGGCTTGAAACATGATTATTGTTGGAATTGCTAACCCTTTTGGTTATCAGATATGCCTCCGAGGAGAATGCCAGAACAGGGGAGTACCTCGAATCCTCCCATGGATGTGACACCTACAGCAATGGAGAAATTGCTGAAAAGGTTTCAGTCATTTCATCCACCGACTTTGAAAGGAACGGAGAACTCCATGGAATGTGAAAGTTGGTTGGACGACATTGAATCACTGTTTGACTCTTTGGAGTATACTGAGGAAAAGAGGGTGAAACTGATAATACACCAGTTGCATGACGTTGCTAAACACTGGTGGATTACGACTAGAAGGGCATTGGAACAGAGAGGTACGCCATTACCTGGAATGTGTTTAAGACTGAATTCTATCTACGGTTCTTTCCAGTTTCTTATAGGAAGGACAAGGGAGCCGAGTTTGCAAACCTGAAACAAGGCCAGTTGAACATTGAGGACTATGTGGCTAAGTTTTCGACATTGCTCCGATTTGCTCCTCATGTGGCGGAGAGTGATGAGGCTGTTGCAGACCAGTTCATAAATGGTCTAAATCCTGAAATTTTTACTCTGGTGAATACTGGGAGGCCCAACAACTTCACCGATGCCCTAAACAGAGCCAAGGGAGCCGAGGCAGGCCTGATGAGGCAGAGAGAGGCTTCGTTTGTGCTTCTAGCACCGGGACCACAACCACCTCCTCGATTTGAAGGTGGCAGCAGCAGTAGTACCGGGAAGAAGGATTTCTTGAAGGCTAGAGGAAAGCAATTCAAGAAATCAGGGACTACCTCGTCCAGTTCGAGTGGCTCTAGACAGACCGGTCGGAGCCAGAGCTATGCAGGACCGTACTGTGGTACTTGTGGAGGGAGGCATTCCACAGATCAGTGCCGAGGAGTAGTTGGCAGCTGTCGTATCTGTAGACAGCAGGGACACTTTGCCCGAGTATGTCCCCAGAGGAGTGCCCAGGGATCACAGGTAGCTGAGTCATCGGGATCCGTGGCTCAGGCAGGGAGACGATCTTCTGCCGTTCATTCCTTTCAGCCAGCACCGTCCACTCTGTCACAGCAGAGGCCAGGAGGGGGCCAGATCGTGAGCCAGCCTCCGAGACAGCAGGCCAGAGTTTTTGCTTTGACCGAGGAGCAGGCACAGGATGCACCCGATGATGTAGTTGCAGGTAACTGTTTTATTTTTGGTTATCCTGCTTACGTACTGATTGATACTGGTGCATCACATACTTTTATGTCTGAGCGATTTGCTTTAATGCATTCATTGCCTGTTGAGTCCTTAGCTACTGTAGTATCTGTCACGTCGCCGTTAGGAACAGGTTTGATATCTGTGAAATCTGTGAAATCGTGTATACTGCAGTACGACGGGCATACGATTGAGTTAGACTGTATTGTTCTTGGTTTATCTGACTTTGATTGTATTGTCGGCATCGACATGTTGACCAAGTACCGAGCTACAGTCGATTGTTTCCACAAGATTGTTCGATTCAGACCGGAAATGGCTGAAGAGTGGAAATTTTATGGTAAGGGTTCTCGAGAGAGAATTCCTTTGATATCTGCAATGAATATGACTCGATTATTGCAGAAGGGAGCGGATGGATTCCTGGTATATTCAGTTGATTTACTGAAAACGAGCCCAGCATTGGCGGATTTGCCAGTGGTGTGTGAGTTTGCTGATGTCTTTCCAGATGAGATTCCTGGATTGCCTTCGATTCGAGAGATAGACTTCAGCATTGAGTTAATGCCTAGGAACAGTCCCGATTTCGAGAACTCCATACCGGATGGCACCAATCGAATTGAAAGAATTGAAGGAACAGTTGGAGGAGTTACTGGCCAAGGGATATATTAGACCGAGTGTATCTCCTTGGGGTGCTCCAGTACTGTTCGTGAGAAAGAAAGATGGGTCGATGAGACTTTGTATCGACTATCGGCAACTGAACAAGGCAACGGTAAAGAATAAATATCCCTTGCCTCGTATTGATGATCTGTTTGATCAGTTGCAAGGTTCATCTGTGTATTCCAAGATCGACTTGAGATCTGGATACCATCAACTGAGAGTCAGGGATTCTGATATCTCAAAGACAGCATTCAGAACCAGGTATGGACACTATGAATTTATTGTCATGCCATTTGGTTTGACAAATGCACCAGCGGTATTTATGGGATTGATGAACCGCGTATTTCAGAAATACTTGGATGATTTTGTTATCATATTCATTGACGATATATTGATTTATTCGAAGAATATGATTGAGCATGCTAATCATCTGAGGATGGTGTTGAGAATTTTGAGGGCAGAGAAACTGTATGCTAAATTGTCGAAATGCGAGTTTTGGCTGAAACAGGTTGTGTTTTTGGGTCACATTATATTGGGAGACGGTATATCAGTTGATCCCAGTAAGGTTGAGGCAGTGATTTCTTGGCCGAGACCTACATCTGTGCCGGAAATCCGCAGTTTTATGGGTTTGGCAGGATATTATCGTCGATTCATTAAAGATTTTTCGAATATTGCCAAGCCTATTACTCAACTAACTCAGAAGAATGCTCCGTTTAATTGGTCTGAAGACTGTGAATCTAGTTTTCTTGAGTTGAAAAAGAAACTGACCAGTGCGCCTGTGTTGACGATTCCTTCAGGCACTGGTGGATTTGTCGTTTATTGTGATGCATCTCACCGAGGATTAGGTTGTGTTTTAATGCAGCGAGGGCATGTGATTGCTTATGCCTCAAGACAATTGAAACCACATGAGACCCGTTACCCAATTCATGATTTTGAATTGGCAGCCATAGTCTTTGCATTGAAGATATGGCGACATTACCTCTACGGTGAGAAATTTGAAATATATTCTGATCACAAGAGCTTGAAATATCTGTTTTCGCAATCAGAGCTGAATATGAGACAGCGGAGGTGGCTGGATTTACTGAAAGACTTTGATTGTGAAATCAAATATTATCCAGGGAAATCCAATGCAGCAGCAGATGCGCTAAGTCGAAAGGTATGTGCACTAACCTTATCGACAATTGGTGTATCGAATTTGATTGAAGACTGCTGTTTGTCTGGATTAGTATTTGACACAGATCGTCAGCCTCTGAGATTGTATGCTGTTCGAGCTGAACCAGAGCTACTTTTAAAAATTAAAGAAGCTCAGAAAGTTGATCAGAATGTACAGAATTCGATTGCGATGGTCAGAACTGGACATCAATCGGAATATCAGGTTCGTGATAATGTTTTGTACGTGAATAATCGTCTGGTTGTGCCGAATGTTTCAGATTTGAGACGACAGATATTGTCAGAAGCGCACAACAATCGATTCAGTATTCATCTTGGTGGCAGAAAGATGTACAATGATTTGAAAAGACAGTTTTGGTGGAAACAAATGAAGAATGATATCGCCGAATTTGTTTCCAAATGTCTGAATTGCCAACAGGTGAAAGCTGAGAGGAAGAAACCAGGAGGATTGTTACAGAGTTTGTCCATTCCTGAATGGAAATGGGATCACATTTCCATGGATTTCGTGACACAGCTACCGAGATCCTCCAGAGGTTGTGATGCGATTTGGGTCGTGATTGATCGATTGACCAAATCAACATGTTTTATTCCATACAAGATGACATATAGATATGATCAGATGGCCGATATCTATGTCAAGGAAGTGGTAAGATTGCACGGAGTGCCGAAGTCGATTGTTTCAGACCGTGATCCTCGATTTACTTCGCACTTCTGGCAAAGTTTACAGCAAGCTCTTGGTACGAAGTTACATCTTAGTACTGCATATCATCCACAGACTGACGGACAGTCAGAGCGTACGATTCAGACATTGGAAGATATGCTGAGAGCTGTAGTGCTGGATTTTAGCACTGGATGGCAAGATGCATTGCCACTTTGTGAGTTTTCGTACAACAACAGCTATCAAACGAGTATTGAGATGGCACCATTTGAGGCGTTGTACGGAAAGAAATGCAGATCCCCATTATATTGGGATGATATCTCTGAAGTTCCTGAGACTGGACCTGACATGATCAGAGATATGACTGAGAAAGTTAAATTGATTCAAAAGAAAATGAAGGCAGCTCAAGACCGACAAGCCAAATATGCCAACCTCAGACGACGACCGTTGGTATTTGAGGTAGGAGACCGAGTATTCCTGAAAATTTCACCTTTCAGAGGAGTTGTCAGATTTGGCAAGAAAGGGAAATTATCTCCACGATTTGTTGGTCCTTATGAAATTCTAGAAAAGATAGGAGATCGTGCCTATCGACTCGCCTTGCCGCCTTCATTATCTGGAATACATGATGTTTTTCATGTATCGATGCTGCGGAAATATCTCCCTGATGATTCACTTGTTATTCAACCAGACGAGACTGAGCTGGATGAGACATTGACTTATGTCGAGAAACCGATTCGGATTATCGATCGTAAAGAAAAACAGCTCAGAACAAAGACGATTCCACTTGTGAAAGTTCAATGGACTCGTCATGGTGTTGAAGAAGCCACTTGGGAGACTGAATCTGATATGAGACAAAAATTCCCAGCATTGTTTCATTAATGTAAATATTTGCTCAGTTGGATTACATTCCTTCTTATTGATATGATGGATTACCTGTGATTTCGAGGACGAAATCATATCTTAGGGGGGGATAAATGTAATGCCCGAGATTTTATATCATGTTAACCTGAATTATGGAGTATGAATTAATATGATTATAGCCGGGCCATTCCGAGAGCAAATTGGACAAAATACATGGAATATTTATTTTTGGGCCGAAGGGTTGGCGCCCGGGCGGAAGTTTTGACCGCCCGAGCGCCATTGAGTGAGGGAAGAGGCCCGAGCACCTCGCGCCCGGGCGGTAAGTTATATCCGCCCGAGCGCGGGTGAACAGAATGTCAGGGCCGAGAGTTTCGCGCCCGGGCGGAACTTTATGTCCGCCCGAGCGCGAGACGTGCGCTGTGAAAAATAAGCCACTTGGCTTAGGCAGGTGCGAGATTGTGTATATATATATATATATATACACATGCATTTCATTCCGGGAAAAGGAGGAAAAGGAAATCCGAAGGGAAATGAGCTTCTTGTGATTCAAGTTGCGATTGTGTGAAATCCGTCCGTCTGATCTTGAATCCGACTTCGGTATTGAGTTCCTAGCAACGTAGGCTACAACTGGACGTAAGTTTTGCTACGTTTTGACATGCTTTGAAATTATGATATTGTCAGAATTGAATAGGATTTAGATATGATGTTCTTGACATGTTAGACATCATAGAATCGAAGTCAGATTAAGAAATAGACTGATTGTGGAATTGTTATGATTTTCTGATTATAATCAGTTAATACCGGACAGATTTGGATTATGGATTGATTATATATTGTATTGGATATGGGTTATAGATTGTAACTATTATCTGGTGAATTGATATTGACGGGATATTGAAATTGTACCGTTATGCCGTTGATTTTGAATTAAATCAAGATTGATCAGATTGTTATGGAATTGACTGGTATATTGATATGAGATTATTGATATTGTCAGTACCAGACAGATTGTGAGTTCAGGACTTCGACTGAGCCAGGAACCGACGAAAGAAAGGTATAAGTCAATGTGGTATTGGGAGATGGACTTGAGTCGGTTTAGACTTGGGTTTCCCTAAATCACATACTTTATGTTATTGCATGGATATTTGCATTAAATTGGCTAATGTACTTGTTCTCTTGAATTTAGATGACAGGTATTAGACAAGTTATCTTGTGACAGAAGTGCCGGATACTGGTGGTATCGCCACGGCACATTGCACTATGTCTCAAGATAGGATGCTAGCGATAGAGCTACAGTCCTTGACGGTTAGGTCAGGACACTGGATGTTTGGTTATATCGAGTAATGGAATATATTACGGAATTCGATATAGGAACACCATATTTGGTTATATCGAGTAAAGGATATTGGAATTCTTCTATTACGGAATTCGATATAGGAATACCAGGGCACTGGTTATATCGAGTAATAGAGATTATGGTTCCATCTTTTACGGAATTCGATATAGGAATACCACATCTGGAAATCGGGATTCCTAGACTAGGATTGAGTCTAGTCTGAATTATAATTGATGTCGACAGTTTGATTTGATATTGTTTATGTTTCAGATTTTGATACATATTCATGTTACCTGATTACATGCCTTATATTGTTTATATGATTGCATGTTTCATTGATTTATACTGGGGATTATATTCTCACCGGTATATCCGACTGTTGTCTTGTCTGTATATGTACTTGACAACAGGTGGGACAGGATCAGGGTCCAGGAGATGAGGAGAGATCGTGATTAGAGTGGTGGCACCGGACTTGGACTAGAGATAGGGTTGAACACTTGATAGTAGTTGTCAAACCCTAGTTTGAATAAAGGTGTTGTAATACAGGATTTGTATTGTATATACTGATATGTATATATGTTGTATGTCACTACCTTCCGCATTTTAAAAAAAAAAATTTAGACTCTGTTTTTAATTGATTAATTAGTCCCAATTATGATTAAGAACTTGATTAGCGTCCGGGTCCCCACACTGGTGGTGGTGGAAAGGAAGCATGTACGCGGCGCGTGCGGTTGCGCGTGAAGTGGCGCGCGTGGCTTTTCCCACTAAAGCTGAGCACGATGCTGCACGTGATGTCGCGCGGTGGCGCGCATAGATCTGCCTCATCATATATATTTTTAAACACCTGCAAAAATAAAACAATTGAATCAATATTCGAATAATGAAAATTAAAATTAACAAATAAAAGAATAAAATGAAATAACATAAACAAAACAAATGCATTGTGGGTTGCCTCCCACACAGCGCTTGGTTTAACATCGTCAGCCCGACTGTCACCAATTTATTCAAGGTGGGTCGTGAGAAGTTTTGGATGCCTTGATTTCTACCATTTGACCTTCAACTTCCATGGTCAACTTTCTTCGTTTCACGTCAATGATGGCTCCAACAGTAGCCAATAATGGTCGTCCTAGGATGACGTGAACATTCTGACTGGTCTCCATGTCAAGTACCACGAACTCTACTAGAACCTTCAATTTATCGATATGAAGTTCAACATCTTCCACCATACCCAATGGTCTCCTGTCGATTTATCTGCCATATGTAAGCTTAGTCCTGTGGGCATTATATTCACGCTCAATCCAAGTTTCTCGTAGAGGGAACTTGACATTATATTCACGCTCGCTCTTGAGTCACATATAGCTTTTTCCACCAATTTACCCCTATTTCACATGGTACAACAAATTCCCCGGGATCTTGCAGCTTCTAAGGAAGATTTTTTCGTGTTCCTTCTGGAAATTCCACTTCCTCCTGATCTACAGATTCAATATTATTGTGTAGGTTCTTTAGATATTCAAGACCTTTTTTCTTTTGAAATTCAGCTTGTAATTGTAAAAATCTTTGGGGGTAGGGAAGTAAAGAAATATCAATGCTTTGATTCGAATCATACCTCTCACAATTCTTACCTTGGACTCTTTTGATTGGAGTTGGCTTTTCATCCCTGACAGGTGTTGGTTTAACCTTTATCTCTTCTCTGCTTACCACTCCAATCTCCTCGTGCTGTATAAAAATGGCATTCACCTCTCTCAGGTTTGGGTCTGCAGTCTTTTGTACTGCGCCTGACGGTTGAGACGTGAGTTGCTTCGTTATCTGCCCCACTTGCGACTCAAGGATTTTCAAGGAAGCACCAATATTCGCCATGTGTGTCTCAAGGTTGTAAAGTCTAGACTCAATGCTAGCCATCCTCTTGCCAGATTCAACAACAAATGTTCCAACCAAATCCTCAAATGATGGCTTCCCTTCCCCATTTGATGTATTGAACCCGGTGGAGGATTCAATACATTCTTAGTATTCGTGTATGAAAAATGTTCATGGTTTCTCAAACCAGGATGATAAGTGTTAGGGGGAGGGTTACCTCGATATCCTCCATAGCTTCCAAAATTTTTGTTGTTGATGTATTGAACTTCTTCAGGAGATTGTGATTCTTTAACAACAAACGAGGGTCCCTCAGTGTTTGATGTACTCACTTTATTCATGGTTTCTATCTGTGTAGTTAATGCTGATACTTGCGCAGTGAGTGATGTGATTGGATCCACAGCATTAACTCCAGCAATCTTCTGTACTCCGGACCTCTCAGACGGTCAGTGGTGGCTATTAATATTCATCTGCTCAAGCAAGTCATAGGCTTGAGCAGGGGACTTGGCAAAGATCGTTCCACCTGCCGCTGCATCCACTGTTGTCCGTTTCGGACCATTCAACCCATTATATAAAAGCTCAATCTGTACCCAGTCTTCAAAACCATGATTCGGGCACCTCCGCAACAACTCCTTGTACCTTTCCCATGCCTCATAGAGCTGCTCAAAGTCAGTTTGCCTGTAAGTACTGATCTCAATCTTCAATTGCGCAGACTTTGCAGGGGGAAAATATTTAGAAATAAATTTCGTCGCCAGCTCCTGCCATGTTGTGATACTTCCCAAGGGAAGTGATTGGAGCCATCCTCTTGCCTGGTCCTTGAGAGAAAATGGATACAAGCGCAATCTAATAATATCATCAGAAACATTATTAATTTTTACCGTAACCGTGATCTCCAGGAATGTCCGTAAATGAACATGAGGATCAGAATTGGCAGTTCTAGCAAACTGGTTTTGCTGAACTATATTGATTAGAGCAGGCTTCAACTCGAAATTATTGGTGTTGATGGTCCCTCTTGCAATACCAGAGTAGTGATTGTTGATCGCTAGTTGGAAGTGATCTCTGATAGGCACAGCCTCTGGCGGGATGTGTCTGTCATTCTCTCTGTGTTCAGTCATTACTTGGATCTCTTCTCTTTGTGATTTTATTAATCTTCTCGTAGTACTTTCGATCTCCGGATAAAAAATAAGCACGTCAGGGTTTTGAAATCTTAGCATATCTGTCAAACAGAAAAAATGAAAAACTCAATCAATATAAAATAAAAATAAAAAGCTCTAAATTAAAATCTAGACTAATTGGTAACAATACTGATATAAATTCAAATTTTGACACTCCTGGGCAACGGTGCCAAAAACTTGTTGCGTGTTTTCTTGATTGCTCGCAAGCGCACGACGTCAAGTTATTGTAAAATGTATTTTTGAGTGCAAGTGTCGATCCCACGAGGAGTGTAAATAAAATAAATATCGATGCTTGTAATTAAAATAATCAAAACTTTATTTGGAATAATCAATTAAAAGATTGGTTTGCTTGAGCGAATTAAATGAAAACAAAGAATTAATCTAATCACCGAGTTGAAGAATAACAATTAGAAAAAATATCTAGAGAAATGATTCACCAAAATTCCACGACAATTATTCCCAGTTAAATTTATATTCCTGAATTCCAATTATTTAATGGCTAAGGACACTAAATTACATTATTCCGCCTTTCCCAAGTAACGAATAAATTGTATCAATCAAACTTCGATTCAATTATCACTAACAAAATCTAAGTTAAATTTATAGATGCAAACGATGTTCTTACCTAAGCCTCGCTAAAATTATACGCCTTCCGAACGATATAAACATTCAACGATGTGTTTCTAATGATCTATAACCCTAGTCCGTCTCCCGAGTTATATAATTAACAAAAAAACACACAATTTATGGCCAGTAAATTGCGGTAAAATAAACACAGAGAACACACTTAAAAAAAAACGGAATTCAATCAAATAAACAACCACTACGTCCAACCATCATATCCACAAAGTTACGTCATTTTCTTGACTGAAAAATTAGTTCATGATGAATTCTAAATAAAAACAACACATATTTGAAGATTTAGACATCGAAATACAAGAAAATATAAAGGCGAAAGAATAGATGACAAATCCGAAGTGTCGTCTCTGTCCCCAGATCCGTCGTTCTTCGTATTTGTGATTGTTCTTCGCAATCTAGATCTTGGTCTCGAGTCCGTGCTTATATCCCCTGTGTTTTTCTCTCCAAAATGGTATTTTATTGTGTTTCTTTCTCCCACGGTGACTCCCCCTTTTCTGACCTAATTCGCGGCTTTATATATTTTTCTGGACGCACGGCACGCGCGGTTGCGCGAGAAGTGGTGCGGCCGCGCATGAAATTCTGCTCATCTGCTTGTGTCTGCGCGCGTGCGGTTGCATGTTATGTCGCAGGGTCGCGCGCGACATTCTGGTCTCTCTCCTATGTTCCTGCGTGAGCGGCTGCACGTGATATTGCGCGGCCACGCGCAATCTTCTGTCGATCTTCTTGCATGTGTGCGTGCGCGGTAGCTCGTGATGTCGCGCGGCCACACGCACCCTTCTAGCCAATACATGCTCGCACTGCTATGCTTGGTGTGTTTTCTTGCTATTTTTGCACTATTTTTCTCACTCCTGCAATGACAACAAAAACGAACAAAAAAAGCATAATCTGGTTCGAAACTTACATAATTCAAAAAGGATTCTTATATAAATTAATTTCAAATCTTGCACTTGTCAACGGGTGTTCGCTGTTACGTTTAAGTATGTTGATTATGCTGATGGGATGGTTTTTGGTGTGTCGGTTCGCATCGATAGGCACTTGTTTGCATTAGAAGTCGTAGGATGCATTTTTGTGTCAAATGTCGTGTTCACGGATTGGGTTGCATTGTTTGTGATGCGTAGTTGGTTTGGAGCATTTGTTTGAGTTTGAATAAGTGTCATAGCATCCTAGGATGGGTCTCGAGTCATTGGTTCACGGTCCGTATGATCGAGTTAGGAGAATTAAGTCAAAATTGTAGTGAATTTTTGTTGGTTCGCGATTCCAGTAGGTACACGGACCCGTATCCAGACCCTGGCACGGGGTCCGTGCTCTTTTTTCTTCGAAATGTGAATTTCCAGCACCTACACGGACCCCGAACCGGACCCTTACACGGGATATGTCCTTTTTTAAAAAAAAAATTATGATTTTTTTTGGGATTGTTTTGGGGTTTGATATAATGATTTAGTACGATGATTAAACGAGGTCAAGTCCCGAGAGATTTAGAACTTCATAATGAAATTTGTCATTTCTGGGTGCGAGCATGACTCTAAGTTATGCAAGATAGGATTCGAACTCATGTTAGTATATGCAGCAGTGGCCGGCCCCGAGCGAGATCCAACGAATCCCTCAACGCCAAGTAAGTATGTTCGACGTGCCAAAGAAAATATTTTTATGTTTTTTAGGTATGTTAAATGTCTTGTGACCAAATTATGAACGGGTTTGGAAGTCGGTGAACGTTGCCGAGGACCTCTCCACCCCAGTAAAGCATGACCGGGTTTCGATCAAGATTGGAAATCGGTAAAGCATGACCAGAAACTAATCCACCGGTAAAGCATGACCGGAGATCTCATGTATGTGGTAGTGAACTTTCCCTGCCAGCCCAGTACTGTGGTTTGGTATGATCAGGCGCATTTATGTATGGGTCACTTGATTTGAAACATATCTCTACGCAAAATGATGTTATGTATGCTCAAGCATGTTTGATGGAAGTATGTTTAAGAAATTTTTATGATGATGGCACGTCTATTTTTATGCTACTACGTTCAAGTTTCAAGTATGCTTATGCTACTATGTTCAAGTTTCAAGTATGTAAGCCCTACTCTAAAGATGCATGTGGTTTTATTATGTAGTATTTTCTATCTCCAGTTTATACATGTTGAGTCTGTAAACTCACTAGACTTGATCGACGCAAGTGAGAATGACTTTAAGAAGATGAGGGGTGGGGACCAATGAGCCGGTTTGGACTGAGCAGGAGGCTAAACCCCAATACCGCCCATGTTTTTAAGAAATTATGCAATGTTTCAAATACTCTGATTTCAAGTTACGGTTTACGATATTTAAACAAGTGTTTTTAGCAAAATTTATCTGTGATCTTTTCGTTGCACATATTTTGAATGATAAGTTTATTGTTATCGCAATTTGAAGGATTCTCTTTAATTAAGAATATTTTTATTTTTCTGTAAATTTTAAAGTAGTTAAAAGTACGGTACGTTACATATCGAGATTTCAGGTACACCACAAATAACAGTCTTAAGAAGAATTTTCTTTGTATTCTTAATTCTCAAAATGGCCTCATCATCCACAACGACATCAACCATTCCAATCGTACAAGGAGAAATTCAGTCATGCAGAATTTTAAAACAGACAACAAAAAATGTTCTACCTTACCACACTGAGTATGGCCAGATTTCTGAAAGAAGATTCTCCCACCATCCCAAAAAATGGGTTGCATTGGATGCATGGAAACAAAGTGATTTTCTCTGCGTGAACTATTTTTTGAATGGATTAGACAATGCACTCTATAAAGTGTGTGAATTAAAAACTAGGAAAGAACTTTGGGAGATGCTCAAGAAAAATACAGTGCAGAAGATGTCGATATCAAGAATTCATCGTGGAATGTTTCTTGAACTTCAAGATGATAGACTCAAAATATATTGTGAGTCAAGTGCAAAAATTTCAAGTAATTTTGCACAAGATTATTGTAAAGGGAATGAGTCTAATTGAATCCTTTTAAGTTGCTGCTTTGATTGAGAAACTCTCTCCCTTGTGGAAGGATTTAAAACTATTTTAATCAATAGACAAAAGAAATGAGACTCAAAGACTTGATTGTACGACTGAGAATCAAAGAAGACAACATGAGCACCCATGGAAAGTAAGATGGTTGCAAAGATACACACTGTGGAATCCACTTATAACCAAGGAAAGAAAAGAAAGTTTATGTATAGAAAATAAAAACAACAAAAGCAGAATCTGAAAAAGTTCAAGGGAAACTGCTATAAACGCGGAAAGCCAAAGCAGAAGGCAAAGAACAGCAGACGTCCGAAGAAAGTTAAGAAACAAGCAAACATAATTCAAGAAAGGTCGGTACCATTTGATTTTTCTGAATTAGATTTATTTGCAGTTTGATGGATCGATTTGGACACCTACGAGGGTGCTGCAAAAACAATATTCTCAATGAGCTGTAATAGCTCGTGTTCTAAGAATGTAAACACCGATGAATCAATTTGAAAATAATATTTAAACGATTAAGTACGCAAGATATGTTTATGCATGTTTAGAGACTTCAATTGCTCATACGTCACCCCTTCCACCACCTCGAGTAGGTTCCACTAGAAGACTTTGATTTATACAACACTTTGTATAAACCCACTCAGCTTAGGACTTACGCTACTACCTAACTGAACTCCTATCTTAGACTGAAGGCAGCACCTTCCAGCCAACACTTGTTTAACATATATTTGTTAAAGATTACATATACAAATTTAACGTCTTTGTGCAAGACTCACTCAGCTTTTCAATAAGCTTAACTCTCTATATATATGTGAGTGATTGTGTGTGCGTGTGTTTTAGGATTGATTGGGAGTGAAAAAGTGTTTAGAGGGGGGGGGGGGGGGGGGAGATTGAATAAACACTTTACAATTTTCACAACTTCTTTGATTTATGAATCATTTTAGTGATAAACTGAATTCGTGAATCTTGTTGTAAATGTCAATCAGTTAACTAATTAAATTGCTGAAATAAATTGAATGACAGATTGAATAAAACTGAAAGTAAGGGACACAAGATTTGTAGATGTTCGGAGATTTCAAACACTCCTACGGAAGATAGGATATTCACTAAAAGACTTTGATCTATATAATGAATTGTACAAACCTACTTCAGTTTGGACTTAACACTGCCAAAACTGAAAATCTTAGTTCCAATACAGTTTATCAGTACTCAACTGATATGTAACTTTCTTAGCACAACTGATCTCTACAAGATCGAATAATATAACAATAATTGTTTGTGATTTTAAGCTCAAGGTATAGCCTGAAAGCTATGAATGTGTATACTAAGCATGAGCTTTTGAAAGATTTTGAAACTGAAAGATTATGCACAGAGTTTTGCTTGATAACTTGAAAAATTTCGTAGCTTGATTATTTGATTACACGATTACTCGATTACTCTTCTTCAGTTGATCTTCTCGGATATTGGCTTTACTTCTAACAGTAACAATAAATGCATTCGAATATTTATATCCGTTACATAGCTATGTCAACATTCTTCTGATAATCGTAAACTGTAGCTTTTATAAAATGCGGTGTTCCCACTACATGTTGCAGTATGCTTTTGTACATTTTTTGGTTGATAGCTTCATTTCTTAACTGATGACGTGTCAAGCTGATTTATCAGTTGACAAAGCCGATAGGATTAACTGATTGTACTGATCAATTCCAACTGATCATCCAGTTGGCTACATAGTTCAGTTAGCTTAGCTGAGTTCAGTTGCCTTTGACTATATACACAATAATCTTTAGTTCAGGCAACTATCAGTTTACGAATCTTTCAGTTCAGCTACCTTCTGTTTTCTTGATCAGTTGTTCAACCTTTTCAAGCTCAATTTTTCAAATTCCGAAATTAAGTTTCCAGCAATTTCCCCATTTTAGGTGTTTGACAAAACTTAGAATATATGAACTGATCAAACTGAACTCTTTGTAGATAAAATAATCTTTTATTGAAAACTCTTTCAATATACAGATTCATACAAAGAATGAAAGAATCTTCTGTTGACTAAAAATCCTCAAAACCTGCCCAAATTTTCAACTGAATAAGAAAATAAAGACTGTCTTCTAACTGATCTGGATTTCTGTAAATATTTGCTCTCTTATCAGCTGGTCCTTGATCAGTCGGTTGACTAGGTCTTTTCTTTTATAGCTTATGTTGTTCTTCTATTCTACCTCTTCTCCTTTTTTGTTAAACTCACCAACCCTACTGGATAATGCGCGAACTTACGAGGTGATATTAGATATGGAATTCATTATTTGTTCTTGCATCATATCCATTCTCTTTGTCACTACAGTTTCCAAAAATTTAATGCAATTTTTGAACATGTCTTGAATCTGGAAATGTGCTTGAACTGTCACTCGGTCTTTCTTTAATTTATCTAGTTGGAGAAATAAAGATGCGATATCCTTTGTGACCTGCTGTAGGTTCCTCATTGTGTTCTCCTTCATAGAATCAATCTTCAAAGTGTGTAACAATTGGGTTGACTTGACTTGACTTGATATCAGAGGTAGAAGAGATCAAATGGAGAAGGTCGGACTAAATATCTTCTATCATGGAATCAGTAGCCATTGCTATCTCAGAAGACATATCTTCAGAGAATTCTAGTTCTTGCTCCTTTTCTTCTTCATTAAAGATTACCAATGCATTATCAGTTGACTCAGTCACAACGGTAACCATTTATGTAACTATTTCCTGTTGAAGTTCTGGATTATGAGTGGAAGCCTGAGCAGCAGTTGAGCTGGTAGGCTCTTCAATTGGTTGAACATCTGTGACTTCAGTCGGATCTTCAGTTGGCACGTTTTCAGTTGGTTCCGAGTGCAACTGAGCCGCTTTAGTTTCAACTAGAACTGCATGTTCAGTCGTGGTAGGCGATTGAACTGGTTCTTCAATTTGTAAAACAGCCTCTAATGCTAGTTCTTCTGTTTTGCTCGGATCTTCAACTGATTCTCTAGTGAAAGCATTTAGCTAGATACAATGGAAACTGATTTTATAACTTCATCGATATTTGCCAATGATAACTTAGAATTGGTATATATTTGAAGACCTTTGGAAGGAGATTGAAGAGCAGAAGATAATTGTTGAGTATCCTTTGAAGAAGGAACAATTACTTGCTCAGTTAGTTCAACAACTGTTTCCTTGGATAGCTCTGGCTGTTGAGATGAAGGTTCAGCCGGCTCTTCTTGTTAGAGTAGGTGCCCGTTGAGCCAAGTGTTCACAATGTATTAGCAATCTTTATTTTAATAATATTTGAAATTATTGTTTTGGCAAATCTTTATCCGTATACACATGCTAGTTGCATAGATAAAGAACTTGAATATACAAATAGTAGAAAGAATATGAGATGCTCATATGATGAGTATCATGAAACTCATATTTGGAATACTGTATATTCTAAACAGTTCCTAGTCGATTCAGCTGCCGCTAAGAAGGATATAGGTCGCTAGAGTTCGAGACTAGTATATGCGATGTGAGTACCATGTTTCATTGATAGGGGACATTGTGATGTCCGAGCATGCAGATAGGTGCTCCTGGTAGAGTGCATTGAACAACCCTCCATAAAAGGACTATCCAGGTGGTTCTCACTTATCGAGTGGAAACGTCCTAGTTTATGGTTGTACACCATTAGTCCTTATGACCCGGGACAACATTGAGACTCTATGTGCTAGAATTACACTTTGACTTGTTTACCGACTCTCATGTGGTCATCAGGTGTCAAGGTTGGGTGTTTTGTCGAAACATATAGGAGTCGATGCATTGTAGTCGGGGATTCACCGCTTACCTTCGGGTATGGATATCCTATGTGTTATCATGTGTATGTAGGTTGAAATCTCTGATCAGAGTATGGTTGTAATTATGAAAAGGGTTTCATAGATTACACCATCGATGCAACTATGACATGACACATAGTATCGATTCATTGACAACTCTCGATAAACCAATGGTTGTCGAATCGGTCGGGATATATGAGTTGAAGGGACCGTACTGTACGCTAACCATAATTGAATGGTTCTTGCAGGCACTATCATTTGATACCTAGGGAATCATGTAAGCGATGCTGCTAGGCGTTTAACATGGTTGGTTGGGTACTATCAGACTTGAGTTCTGACATTCTTGTTATCAAGGAGTTGATAAATAAGAATGGAGCAATTGGGGTATGCTCATATAAGGACATGTTTAGTCCGAATCACATGGAGATGTGAACCCATGGCTAGTTGTATCAATGAACCATTGAGGGCCACACAAATACTAGCTTTCTAGATCCCGTTGAGAAGAGAAATAGTTCAATGTGTTGAACGGCTTATAAAGGCGTTTATAAGCATAAAGAAAAATTAGAAGTATGACTTCTATAAAGGATAAATTAGTTCAATGTGTTGAACGGCTTATAAATGAGTTTATAAGCATAAAGGAAAAATAGAAGTATGACTTCTATGAGAGAAATGTAAATTTTAATTTATGGAAGTGTTCCTAAATTAAAAGTTGGCCAAACAAATAATGTATTTGAAAATTGTGATTTTCATAAACATTATTATGGACTAAATTAAATTAATTCAAGTGTTGAACTAATTATACACTAGTGGGCCTAGTAGAGTCAAAATAATTAAATTAATTCAAGTGTTGAATTAATTAAACAATATTGGGTCTTGTAGAGCCCAATTAAAAAAAATTATTAGACTAGTGAGCTTGAGTAAAATCAAGCAATGGTTAAATGGTCTCAAATGTGTTTGGAACCTTTAAATAAAAGTCCATGGGCTTTATATTTGTTACAAACCCAAATAGAAAGGCATGCATGGGAGGTGAAAGGTTGGGAGACAACTTTTTGTATAACCAAAGCTTGGCATGCAACTTTTTTACTTTAACTTTTCCCACCACCAAAAAAATGTCTCTCCTTCTTTCCTAGCATGAATAGTGGTCGAAAATACTATTCACCCTCTCCAATTTTTTTGTTCTTCAATTGTTGAAGAAACACTACACTTCTCAAAGAAAAATGCTCTAATTTTTCTAGTGCAAAATTAGAGTGGTTCTAGCTAGTTGGTGGTGGGCCTAATTTGAAGGAAAGATTCAAGAACAAGGAGAGCTTGTAGATAGTTTCTACCATTGAAGAGCTAAGGTGTTTACACCTTAGTTGGAGCCATACATCAATCCTTGTGATTGATAGGTACATTTCTTAACACACTATGAATGTCATTTTGTGTTTTATTGTATTTGCTACACACTTTCACTAGGTGGCCGAAATTTCTTGATGAAAATTAAAATTTTTAAACTTCCGTTGCACTTCCGGTCACCGTAACCGATCCTCTTTCAAGTGGTATCTGAGCTATGGTTACAATTTTGTGTAGCAATTACAAGATATTATGTTGAGATTGATTTCTAACCGCATGAGAACAAAATTTTGCAACGAATTCAAGGCCGGATTGGGGCGGGTTTTGGGCAGCAAGTTGCTGCCCATTTCGGGCAGCTTGGGCTGCCCGTGGGGCTGCCCGAAACGGGCAGCAAGGGTAGCCCAAGGGTCTGCCCGAACAGCCCCAACATTTTTTTAAATAAAAAAAATTTTGGTAAGTTGGCCGGAATCCGGCGACGGCGATGACGACTAGGGTTTTCAAAATATGTTTTGAAATATCCAAGTGTCATGGGCCTTGAGTTGTTGGGCCATTGGATGGCTAACATATTTGTGAATTTTAAATGGGCCAAAACGTTTTTGGTGAAAAATGAATTTTTGGGCCCTTAAGTTTAAAATTACAAAAGTTGCAAACATTTTCTCATGAAATAAATATTTTAAGTTGGACTTTAAATATTTATAGTAAATGGTGATTTACAAGAAATTCGGTTATAAATAAATTAATTGGAAAGTAGACAAAGGTGTTTGTATACTTTATTAATTTAGTTTATATTCGTGGCGGTTAGTGATTGGATCAAGATATATAATATTGGATCAATTAATTATTGTGATAATTAATGATGGTGTATGATATGTGATATTATGTATGAAGGATGATCAAAAGCCCAAGCCCAATTTGCTAGGTGTATGCTATGATATTTTGTGTTGAATGATTGTAATAATTATCAATATATAAAGTGGGCTTGGTTTATGGCCCGTTCCCACCCCCATGAGATGTATCCCTATTTGCCATGCATATTTATTTGTAAATATTAGTATAGTGGATGATCAAGATTGGAAGATGGTGGCCATGATGATTATGAAGATCGAAGACATGTAAATATTGGAAGCTAATGTAATAGTTGCATTTGCATCCCATGCATTTCTCTAGGATTGGACCTAGGCCCGTGTTTAGCTCACACGGTCCGTTAGTATTGGGGCGATTGATCATCCTTGTTTGTTTACTGTTTATAATATATGCATGATATGTTATAAATAATGAGTATGTGCGTTATTATTATGATAATAACAAAGTTGCATGAATCCGGCAAACATACGATCAAACATGGCGAGCTTTTAAATAAAATTAATGACGAGACCTTTCAAAATTAAAAACCCTCATTTTGAATAAGATTCAAAATTAATATCAAGCCCGAAAAGGGGAATTATAAATTTGTTTATAATTTCCTTGTCTTCCATCGACAATGGGTGCATGATGAACGCTACCCGTACTCGGGGCTCGGCTCATATTATTGGGGGAGCTTTGGGTGCCGAAAAGCTGTGACATCCATAGACATGGTGATGTGAACTACGTGGAACTCCCATGATTTCGGCTCATATTATTGGGGGAACTCATGGCAACCGTCCATTAAGGTTCAACATCGATGGGTAAGGCTTGACACGTGAAGATGAACGACGTCATATTATTGGGTCCTAATCAAACGTGAGACAAAAGTTTACGTAGAGGGTTGCATTGTGATGCAATTGGAAACTACCTTTTTGGAATTGTGATTGGCTGATATTATTCAGGATCATAATTCGCTAATTGGACCTTACGTACCTACTGAGGAAAAGAGTTTACCGTTTCACTAGAGGGTAGTGAAAGATGTCAAAACAGTGGGAGCAAATATTTATGAAGTAAAAGTCCAAACTTCATATCTTACTAAATATTTTAAAATAGTCATCAATATTTATCTGTTTTTACTTTTCAGTACAAATTGACAATGTCTTCGATTCGCAATCCGATATCCGTAATACTCGACAAACACATATTAACTGGACCTAATTACCTCACTTGGCTAATAAACCTGAAAATCGTCTTGAATTCGGAAAGGGTAGCATATACACTGACTGAGTCGCCCTCTGTTGAGGCTCCGACTGACTGCACTCCTGAGGAATTGCAAGCTTACAAGGAATGGTGTGACCATGACTTGATAGCCAGGTGTTATATGCTGACTTCTATGAATGATGAGCTGCAGAGGCGTTTTGAGGATGCAAAGAGTGCTGCTGACATTCATTTGCATCTCAAGGAGCTCTTTGGTGAGCAAACACGGCCTCTTAAGCATGCTACCGTCAAGGAGCTGATCACTTTGCGCATGTGAGATGTGGCCTCGGTCCATGAGCATGGCCTGAAGTTGATTGGGCTCGTGGACAAGCTCGTTGGCATGGATCTGATCTTGCCTTCGGAGTTGACCACCGACGTGTTGCTATTATCGCTGCCTAGCTCATTTGATCCTTTTGTGGTGAACTTCCACATGAACAAGATGGAGCCGACCCTTGAGGAGTTGGTGAACATGCTTGTTACGTTTGAATCGACCATCAAGAAAGAGAAGTTGGTTCTTTATGTGGGTTCTTCATCTAGTACGAAGATTGATCCACATGGGAAGGGAAAGAAGAGTTCTTTCCAACGTCCCAAGAAGAACGTGCCCTTGTTGAGGCAATCTCCGAATCCCGTTGTGGCAGCCACACCAGTTAAGGCTGACAAGAATAGTGATGTTTGTCATCACTGCAAAAAGCCTGGACATTGGAGGCAAAATTGCAAGGAATATCTTGCCCAGAAGAGTTCTGGAAACAGTATGTTCTAAATTGAAGTAAACATTTCAATTAACTCTACTTCTTGGGTATTAGATACCGGTTGTGACTCACATCTCTGTAATGAGTTACAGGTGATGGGAAGAAGTAGAAAGCTTAAGGAAGGTGTGACCTTCTAGAGGATGGGCAATGGAGCAAGAGTTGCTGCCAAGGCTGTGGAAGATGTTTACTTATTGTTGAACAATAGTTTTAAGTTAATTTTATGAGATGTTTTTTTTTGTACCTAATTTTGTGAAAAACATTGTTTCCATTTCTATGCTGATAAAAATGGATATTCTTGTTTATTTTGCAAAGGTGTTTGCAACATTTACATGAATGAATGTTTGATTGGTACTGGTGAACTTGAAAACGATCTCTATAACTTAAAATTGAAAGATTAATATTCCATTAAATGTCCATTCAAAGGCAGACACCATATGAGATATGGATGTGTAAGTCTGCCAAATATTCTTATCTTAGAATATGGGGAGCCCTGCTTATTTGAAGCAGGTAGTGGGAGATAAATTGGATAGTCGATCCATTTTATGGTACTTTGTGGGATATCCACGGAATTTAGTTGGATATCATTTCTATCATCCCCAAGAAACAAAGGTGTTTGTTTCTTGGAATGCAATCTTTTTGGAAAAGGAATTTCTATTAGATAGAAAAGGCGAGATGATAGAACTCGAAGAGGTTCGAGAGACACCCACAATTATAGAACCCACACCCGAAGAGCCAAGTGAGAAGATACAAGCTCCTAGAAGATCCGAGAGTGTCTCAAGACCACCTATGAGGTATGGTCTGCTTCTTGAAGAGGGCCATGATGCGCCTCTCCATGGATGTGATCCAAGGACCTTCAAGGAAGCATTATCTGATGCCGATTCATCCAAAATGGCTTGAAGCAATGGAATCTGAGATGAATTCCATGCATTCGAACCAAGTGTTGAATATCGTGGATCCACCTGAGGGAATTGTTCCCATAGGATGTAAATGGATTTACAAGAGGAAACTTTGGGCGGATGGGAAGGTATTGACCTTCAAGGCGCGATTGGTGGCAAAAGGATATACTCAAAGACAAGGAGTTGACTTTGAGGAAACCTTTTCACCAGTTGCAATGTTCAAGTCTATAAGGATATTGCTAGCCATAGCTGCATGGTATGACTATGAGATATGGCAGATGGATGTCAAGACAGCCTTTCTTAATGGGGATATTAAGGAAGAGATTTACATGTCTCAAACCTGGAGGGTTTACATCTATCGGAAGTGAGCATATGGTATGCAAACTTCAAAGATCTATTTATGGTCTAAAGCAGGCATCTAGGAGTTGGAACCTCAGATTCGACAGTACAATCAAAGAGTTTGGTTTTGATAAGAATCCTGAGGAACCCTGTGTGTATAAGAAGGTCAGTGGGAGTGTTGTGACATTCCTGGTGTTTTATGTTGATGACATTCTAATCATTGGGAATGATGTAGGAATGTTGCAATCAACTATAATATGGTTAGCAAGTAAGTTTTCGATACAGGACTTGGGTGAAGCATCTTTTGTATTGGGAATACAGATCTATAGAGATAGATCAAGAAGATTGCTTGGTCTCACCCAGTCCACATACATTGATACCATCGTGAAGCGGTTCTCGATGGATGAGTCCAAGAGAGGACATCTACCAATGTGTCATGGCGTGTCCCTATCCAAGTCTATGTCTCCCAAGACTGATGCAGAGATAGCGGCGATGAAAAGCATTCCTTATGCATCTTCGATTGGTAGCATCATGTATGAGATGATATCTACACGTCCTGACGTGGCTTTCGCACTAAGTGTAGTGAGTAGATATCAATCGAACCCCGGTCTTCCACATTGGAAAGCTGTGAAAGACATCCTCAAGTAGTTGAGAAGGACCAATAAATTGTTCTTGGTCTATGGGGTGGAGAACTGAAATTGGAAGGCTATACCGACTCTAGCTTCCAAAACGATATCAATGACTCGAAGTCAACCTCTGGGTTTGTATTCATGCTCAATGGTGCTGATGTCTCTTGGAAGAGTTCCAAGCAAGACAATACTACGGATTTCAGCACAGAGGCCGAATACATTGCTGCATTAGATGCATCAAGGGAGGCTGTTTGGATAAGGAATTTCGTCTAAGAGTTGGACGTCATTCCTAATGGAGTTGCTCCTCTCCCGGTGTTGTGTGACAACACGGGAGCTTTAGCACAAGCAAAGGAGCCAAGGTCTCATCAGAAGTCCAAACATGTATTGAGAAAGTACCACATCCTCGGAGAGATTGTGGAAAGAGGAAGAAGTGTCTTTTGACATAGTCGGCTCCGCAGATAATGTTGTTGATCCACTAGCTATGACTTTACCTGGACCATTATTCGAGATGCATCTCGAATCAATGGGTTGAAGCATATGGGTAGTTGGCTCTAGTGCAAGTGGGAGATTGTTAGAGTAGGTGCCCGTCGAGCCAAGTGTTCACAATGAAACTCTATGTATTAGCAATCTTTATTTTAATAATATTTGAAATTATTGTTTTGGCAAATCTTTATCTGTATACCCATGCTAGTTGCATAGATAAAGAACTTGAATATACAAATAGTAGAAAGAATATGAGATGCTCATATGATGAGTATCATGAAACTCATATTTGGAATACTGTATATTCTAAACAGTTCCTAGTCGATTCAGCCGCCGCTAAGAAGGATATAGGTCGTTAGAGTTCGAGACTAGTATCTGCGATGTGAGTACCATGTTTCATTGGTAGGGGACATTGTGATGTCCGAGCATGCAGATAGGTGCTCCTGGTAGAGTGCACTGAACAACCCTCCATAAAAGGACTATCCAAGTGGTTCTCACTTATCGAGTGGAAACGTCCTAGTTTATGGTTGTACACTATTAGTCCTCATGACCCGGGACAACATTAAGACTCTATGTGCTAGAATTACACTTTGACTTGTTTACCGACTCTCATGGGGACATCAGGTGGCAAGGTTGGGTGTTCTGTCGAAACATATAGGAGTCGATGCATTGTAGTCGGGGATTCACCGCTTACCTTCGGGTATGGATATCCTATGTGTTATCATGTGTATGTAGGTTGAAATCTCTGATCAGAGTATGGTTGTAATTATGAAAATGGTTTCATAGATTACACCGTCGATGCAACTACGACATGACACATAGTATTGATTCATTGACAACTCTCGATAAACCAATGGCTGTCGAATCGGTCGGGATATATGAGTTGAAGGGACCGTACTGTACGCTAACCATAATTGAATGGTTCTTGAAGGCACTATAATTTGATACCTAGGGAATCATGTAAGCGATGCTGCTAGGCGTTTAACATGGTTGGTTGGGTACTATCAGACTTGAGTTCTGACATTCTTGTTATCAAGGAGTTGATAAATAAGAATGGAGCAATTGGGGTATGCTCATATAAGGACATGTTTAGTCCGAATCACATGGAGATGTGAACCCATGGCTAGTTGGATCAATGAACCATTGAGGGCCACACAAGTACTAGCTTTCTAGATCCCGTTGAGAAGAGAAATAGTTCAATGTGTTGAACGGCTTATAAAGGCGTTTATAAGCGTAAAGAAAAATTAGAAGTATGACTTCTATAAAGGAGAAATTAGTTCAATGTGTTGAACGGCTTATAAATGAGTTTATAAGCATAAAGGAAAAATAGAAGTATGACTTCTATGAGAGAAATGTAAATTTTAATTTATGGAAATGTTCCTAAATTAAAAGTTGGCCAAACAAATAATGTATTTGAAAATTATGATTTTCATAAACATTATTATGGACTAAATTAAATTAATTCAAGTGTTGAACTAATTAAACACTAGTGGGCCTAGTAGAGTCAAAATAATTAAATTAATTCAAGTGTTGAATTAATTAAACAATATTGGGTCTTGTAGAGCCCAATTAAAAATAATTATTAGACTAGTGGGCTTGAGTAAAATCAAGCAATGGTTAAATGGTCTCAAATGTGTTTGGAACATTTAAATAAAAGTCCATGGGCTTTGTAATTGTTACAAACCCAAATAGAAAGGCATGCAAGGGAGGTGAAAGGTTGGGAGACAACTTTTTGTATAACCAAAGCTTGGAATGCAACTCTTTTACTTTACCTTTTCCCACGACCAAAAAAATGTCTCTCCTTCTCTCCTAGCATGAATTGTGGCCGAAAATACTATTCATCCTCTCCAATTTTTTTGTTCTTCAATTGTTGAAGAAACACTACACTTCTCAAAGAAAAATGCTCTAATTTTTCTAGTGCAAAATTAGAGTGGTTCTAGCTAGTTGGTGGTGGGCCTAATTTGAAGGAAAGATTCAATAACAAGGAGAGCTTGTAGATAGTTTCTACCATTGAAGAGCTAAGGTGTTTACACCTTAGTTGGAGCCATACATCAATCCTTGTGATTGATAGGTACATTTCTTAACACACTATGAATGTCATTTTGTGTTTTATTGTATTTGCTACACACTTTCACTAGGTGGCCGAAATTTCTTGATGAAAATTAAAATTTTTAAACTTCCGTTGCGCTTCCGGTCACCGTAACCGATCCTCTTTCACTTCTGAGGATGGACTTTGGGAATTTGTATGAATAGTTAACTTTTCACCAAATTCCCAATCTTTAATCTTCATTTGCAGTGATAATAGATCTGTATCCAATTGTCATAAACTGATTTGTCATTGAATACAGTTAGACTGGTAGGATCATAGTTCTTGCGTAGCTGAGCAAGGACTTGCTCTCGCTTCTTGGCACACATTAAATCAAAGAAGTACGTACTCCTCTCTAATGCTTGAGCAATGGTGGCAGCTTTGACTACCCTTAGGAAGATAGTTTCCAAAGTGATGAATTTATTCAAAACAGATTTCTTCTTTAATCGCTTGGAAAACACTTGGGTCTTAATTCTGACCCATTCATTATAAGTTTTGAACTTCGATTCAGAAAACTCATTTATCTCTTCCAAAATTAAGTCGATTTGAGTCTGAATCGGGTTTATTGGTTGGGGCTCTTCTATCATCTTGCCCTTTCCTTTTGGGTCAGTGAAGACATGAGAAATACTCAGTCCTGAAACAGTTGCATCCACCTTCTCTCTTATCACCACTCCTTTGGTCTGGCAAAAGGCGGTACAAATAGGCCGGCGACAGTGATTAGTGGTGCTTTGACTCCAAATTTGTTTATGTTTATCACCATATTTGGTGATAGTCGTCTTTAAGGAAGAAGTTGGAGGCAATAAGTGACTGTCAGTTGAGGATGAAACTGAAATTCCCTTATGGGTATGGCACTGATAGGCTGTTAACTCCAGTTGGCCTCAATCTATCGGCTGGGATTGTTCCTAGAACAGCTGCTGGCTTGGTTTGGAGGGTACTTGGCTTTTTCAAAATTTTTGTATATCGAGTTTTCTTCAATTCAGTCTTGCTGACAATCAGTTTCCTTTTGATTGTCTTTTTACGAGCCAAGGCCTTGGTCTTCTTGACTGATTTGGGAGCTGCTTGCGTCCCAATCTCCTTCTTGACTTTGACAAACTGTTCAAGAGATATGTCCAGCTTGATCTTTGATGGCTGAAAATTATTATCAGTGAAAACTTTGTATTTGGATGACTTCTCAGAAGAGTCATCCACCAAACCTCTTTTCTTCATAACAAAGCTAATCAGCACAGCAAAGCCTTTGGACTGTTTTGATGATTGAACCATGTTCTTCAAAATGTTGAACAATATGGTTGACCAGTTCTTCTTGCATCCATTCACCAGAGCAGACCAGTACTCGAGAGTGAGGGCAACAAAAGAACCCGTTTTGGCTATAATACCTTTTGCCACTATATCTGACATTAGTTTATATTCATATTTTAGCTCTTTTTTTGGATCGGAAACTTTTATCTTCCTCCCATTAGTAGATAAAAGAGTAAGCATCTCCTCCACATCAGCGGCTTTCACTTCAGAGTAGTGAGAGAGGCCATCAGACGGTAGTTGGAAAATAGAGCTAAAAGTTTCTTCATCAATAATCAGCAACTCGCTGCTAAGAGTAGTTGTAATCTTCCCTTCAGCTGTGAGGAAGCCGTTGCTATAGAAATCCTGAATTTATTTGTGATAGATTTCTTGAGTAGATGTCCCAAGAAGTTTCCTCAAATCAGCTGTTTCTAGTTTCAGAAAGATACTTTGAACGGCCTCGTCCTTAACAGAGAGGATGGAATCGAAATCAATTGCCATAGTATTTAGCATGTAGGCCAAAACTTGGCTTGCCATTTCTGATTCGAATATCTACGAAGAAGAAAGAATTTTGTATATTTGATAAGCTCTGGAAATTGAAATGCTTGTGAATAAACTGAAATGAGTCGGGGTAAATTACTTATGTTTGTGACTGTTCAAATTTTTGGACACGTGTCAGTCCAAGATAAATTTGAATAAAAACTCGTGTATGTGTGGTGAAAACATATGTGAAAGTATAATGGACTACGTGTGGCCATGTTTCATATTACTGTTCAATGAATGACATAAATTAAAAGCGTAATTTTAACAGTCACATCACTTAATATGGAATACTCATCGATTAGTCAGTTAACTTATATGATTAGATAAGTTAGGTCAATAACTGAGTGATCCGATGAGAAATGAATCAGTTCAGTTGAAGAATAACTGACGATTGTCTTATCAGTTAACCATTCAGAATCGACATTCCCCATAAATAAGTGCATATAAATAAAAAAGAGTAAGAGAATCTCAGTCAAGATAAATTAATTGAATTATGTTGACTGATGTCTCTTCTGTTAGAATAGGTACACGTCGAGCCAAGTGTTGGCCGAGTGTTCACAATGAAACTCTTTGTATAAACAGTCTTTATTTTAATAATTTTTGAAATTATTGTTTTGGCACATCTTTACCTGTATACACATGCTAGTTGCATAGATAAAGTCCTTGAATATACAAATAGTAGAAAGAATATGAGATGCTCATATGATGAGTATCATGAAACTCATATTTGGAATACTGTATATTCTAAACAGTTCCTAGTCGATTCAGCCGCCGCTAAGAAGGATATAGGCCGCTCGAGTACGAGACTAGTATCTGCGATGTGAGTACCATATTTCATTGGTATGGGACATTGTGATGTCCGAATATGCAGATAAGTGCTCCTTGTAGAGTGCATTGAACAACCCTCCATAAAGGACTTTCCAAGTGGTTCTCACTTATCGAGTGGAAACGTCCTAGTTTATGGTTGTACACCATTAGTCCTTATGACATGGGACAACATTGAGACTCTATGTGATAGCATTACACTTTGACTTCTTTACCGACTCTCATGGGGTCATCAGGTGGCAAGGTTGGGTGTTTTGTCGAAACATATACGAGTCGATGCATTTTAGTCGGGGATTCACCGCTTACCTTCGGGTATGTATATTCTATGTGATCTCATGTGTATGTAGTTTGAAATGTCTTATCAGAGTATGGTGGTAATTATGAAAGGGGTTTCATAGATTACACCATCGATGCAACTACGACATGACACATAATATCGATTCATTGAAAATTCTCGATATAGCAATAGTTGTCGAATCGGTCGGGATATATGAGTTTAAGGGACCGTACTGTACGCTAACCATAATTGAATGGTTCTTGCAGGCACTATCATTTGATACCTATGGAATCATGTAAGCGATATGCTGCTAGGCGTTTAACATGATTGGTTGGGTACTATCAGACTTGAGTTCCGACGTTCTTGTTATCAAGAAGTTAAAATAGTTCAATGTGTTGAACGGCTTATAAAGTAGTTTATAAGCGTAAATAAAAATAGAGTGACTTCTATAAGGAGAATGTAACTTTTAATTTGAGGAAATGTTCCTAAATTAAAAGTTGGCCAAACAAATAATGTATTTGGATATTGTGATTTTCATAAACATTATTATGGACTAAATTAAATTAAAGTGTTGAATTAATTAAACACTAGTGGGCCTAGTAGAGTCCAAATAATTAAATTAATTAAAGTTTTGAATTAATTCAATAATATTGGACCTTGTAGAGCCCAATTAGAAATAATTATTAAACTAGTAGGCTTGAGTAAATCAAGTAAATGTTAAATGGTCTCAAATGTGTTTGAGATATTTAAATAAAAGTCCATGAGCCTTGTAATAGTTACAAACCCAAGTCAAAATGCATGCTTGGGAGGTGAAGAATTGGAGGGAACTTTTTCAATAATCTATTCATGGCATGCACATGCTTGCTTCTACTTTTCTCAATACCAAGAAAAACTCTTCCCTTCACTCCAAGATGAGATGGCAGAAACTTTAGCTCATATTCTCCTTCAATTTTCTCTTAATTTTGTTAAGTAAATCCTGACACTTCTCAAAGAAAAATCCTCTTATTTTCTAGTACAAAATAAGAAGGGTTCTAGTTTGCAAGTGGTGGGCTTAATATTTGAGCAAGGAGGGCACAAAGAGAAGCTTGTAGATTGTCTTGTCACTCAAGAGCTAAGGTGTTTACACCTTATATGGAGCCAACACAAATCTCAAGAGATTGAGTGGTAAAATCTTAAAAACACTCTATGAATGTCATTTCATGTTTTTTGTATTTGCTACACATTATAGGCTTAAGGTGTTCGAATTTATTGCTATAAAATTATTTTGAAACTTCCGTTCCGCATACGGGTACCTTAATCGATCCCCCTTTCAAGTGGTATCAAGAGCTACGAATACTATTTTGTGTAGCATATATAATATTATATTGAGGTCAATTTCTAACCGCATGAGATGAATTTTTGCAACAAAAATCGAGGCCGTCGTGGGGCGTTTTTGGGCAGCATGTTGCTGCCCATTTCGGGCAGCTCGGGCTGCCCATTTCGGGCTGCAAGGGCAGCCCGGGGGCTGCCCGAACACCCCTTGTTTTAATAAAAAAAATTTGGGCGTGCAAGTTGGCCGGAATACGACGACGGAAAGTGTTTTGAAATATCAAAGTGTCATGGGCCTTAAAGTTGTTGGGCCATTAGATGGCGAACACAATTTGTGAATTTAAATGAGCCAAAATTTTTTTTGGTGAAAGATAATTTTTTGGGCTCTTAAGTTTAAATCCACAAAAGTTGTACATATTATCTCATAAAATAAATAATTTAAGTTGGACTTTAATTATTTATAGTAAATTGTGATTCACAAGAAATTCGGTTATAAATAAATTAACTAGAAAGTAGACAAAGAAGTTTTTATACTTTGTTAATTTAGTTTATAATCGTAGCGGTTAGTGATTGGATCAAGATATATAATATTGGATCAATTAATTATTGTGATAATTAATTGATGGTGTATGATATGTGATATTATGCATGAAAGATGATCAAAAGCCTAAGCCCAATTTGCTGGGTGTATGCTAGGATATTTTATGTTGAATGATTGTAATAATTATCAAATTTCAAGTGGAATTGGTTTATGACCCGTTCCCACCCCATTAGATGTATTCCTATTTTCCATGAATATTTATTTGTAAATATTAGTATAATGGAAGATCAAGATTGGAAGATGGTAGCCTTGATGATTACGAAGATCGAAGACATGTAAATATTGGAGGCTAATGTAATAGTTGCATTGCATCCCATGCATTTCCCTAGGATTGCAGCTAGGCCCGTGTTTAGCTCACACGGGCCATTAGTATTGGGGCGATTGACCATCCACGTTTTGTTTACTGTTTATATTATATGCATGATATGTTATAAATAATGAGTATGTGCATTATTATTATGATAATAACAAAGTTGCATGAATCCGGCAAACATACGATCAAACATGGTGAGTTTTTAAATAAAATTAATGATGAGACCTTTCAAAATTAAAAACCCTCATTTTGAATAAGATTCAAAATTAGTATCAATCCCGAAAAGGGGAATTATAAAGTTGTTTATAATTTACATGTCTTCCATCGACAATGGGTGCATGATGAACGCTACCCGTGTTCGGGGCTCGGCTCATATTATTGGGAGCCCTGGACACCGGAAATTTGTGACATCTATTGACATGGTGATGTGAACTACGTGGAACTCCCATGAGGAAACTCATGGCGACCGTCCATTAAGGTTCAACATCGATGGGTAAGGCTTGACACGTAAAGATAAACGACGTCATATTATTGGGTCCTAATCAAACGTGAGACAAAAGTTTACGTAGAAGGTTGCATGGTGATGCAATTGGAAACTACCTTTTAGGAATTGTGATTGGCTGAAATTATTCGGGATCATAATTAGCTAATTGGACCTTGCGTACCTACTGAGGAAAGGAATTTCCCATTTTCACTAGAGGGTAGTGAAAGATGTCAAAACAGTAGGAGTAAACATTTATAAAGTAAAAGTCCATACTTTACATCTTACGAAATATTTTAAAATAGTCATTAACATTTATCTGTTTTACTTTTCAGTACAAAATTGACAATGTCTTCGATTCGCAATCCATTATCTGCAATACTCAAAAAACACATATTAACCGGACCTAATTACCTCACTTGGCTAAGAAACCTGAAAATCGTCTTGAATTCGGAAAGGATAGCATATACACTTACTTAGTCGCCCCCTGTTGAGGCTCCGACTAGCTGCACTCATGAGGAATTTCAGACTTACAAGGATTGGTGTGACCATGACTTGAAAGCCAAGTGTCATATGCAGGCTTCTATGAATGATGAGCTGCAGAGGCGTTTTCAGGATGCAAAGAGTGCTGCTGACATTCATTTGCATCTCAAGGAGCTCTTTGGTGAGCAGACTCGACCTCTTAGGCATGCTACTATCAAGGAACTGATCACTTTGCGCATGCGAGATGGAGACTCGGTCCATGAGCATGGCCTGAAGTTTATTAGGCTCGTGGACAAGCTCGTTGGCATGGATTTGATATTGCCTCCGGAGTTGACCACCGACGTGCTGCTCTTGTCACTGCCTAGCTTGTTTGATCCTTTTGTAGTGAATTTCAATATGAACAAGATGGAGCCGACCCTTGAGGAGTTGGTGAACATGCTTGTTACCTTTGTGTCCACCATCAAGAAAGAGAAGCTGGTTCTTTATGTGGGTTCTTCATCTGGTGCGAAGACTGGTCCACATGGGAAGGGAAAGAAGCGTTCTTTCCAACGTCCCAAGAAGAACGTGCCCTTGAAGAGGCAGACTCCGAGTCCCACTGTGGCAGCCACACCAGTTATAGCTGACATGACTGCTTATGTATGTCATCACTGCAAGAAGCCTAGACATTGGAGGCGTAATTGCAGGGAATATCTTGCCCAGAAATTTTCTTGAAATGGTATGTTTTACATTGAAGTAAACATTTCAATTAACTCTACTTCTTGGGTATTGGATACCGGCTGTGACTCACATCTCTGTAATGATTTACAGGTGATGAGAAGAAGTAGAAGGCTTAGAGAAGGTGAGACCTTCTTGAGGATGGGCAATGGAGCAAGAGTTGCTGCCAAGGCCGTAGGAGATGTTTACTTATTGTTGAACAATGATTTTAAGTTGATTTTGAGAGATGTTTTGTTTGTACCAGATTGGGTGAAAAACATTGTTTCCATTTCTATGCTTGATAAAGATGGATATTCTTGTTTATTTAGCAAAGGATTTGCAACATTTACAAGAATGAATGTTTAATTGGTACTGTAGAATTTGAAAACAATCTCTACACCTTAAAATTTAAAGATATTCCACTAAACAATGTCCAAGAAATAACAACAACAAACAAGCGAAAACAAGATACTCTAAATTCGGAACAATTGTGGCATGCTCGATTAGGACATATTTCCCTAAGAAGGATGAACAAGCTAGTGGGAGTAGGCATATTTGATATGTCTGATATTAATGCTCTCACGACTTGTGAATCCTATCTAAAAGGAAAGATGACCAAAATTCCCTTTAAGGGCCATGTGGAGCGAGTCAAAAGGGTTATTGTATTTGATCCATACCAACGTGTGCGGTCCGCTTAGCATCACCACTAAGCATGAACATGCCTACTTCATCACCTTTACCAATGACTTTTCGAGGTATGAGTATGTGTGTTTGATGAAATACAAGTCTGAAGCCTTTGAAAAGTTCAAAGAATTCATAAGTGAAGTATAGAAACAGTTGGGACGAAGCATCAAGTCACTTCGATCGGATCGAGGTGGTGAGTACTTGAGTGCTGAGTTCCAAGAGTATCTTAGGGAGAATGAGATTCTCTCGCAGTGGACTCCGCCTGCTACACCATAGTTGAATGGTTTTTCGGAGCGTCGCAACCGGACTTTGATGGACATGGTTCGGTCTATGATGGGGTTCACGGAGTTGCCGCCATCCTTTTGTGGATATGCGCTTGGGACAGCGGCACTGTTGTTGAACAATGTCTATTCAAAGGTAGTTGATAAAACACCATATGAGATATGGATGGGTAAGCCTCCCAAATATTCTTATCTTAGAATATGGGGATGCCCTGCTTATGTGAAGCAGACAGTGGGAGATAAATTGGATAGTCGATCCATTTTATATTACTTTGTGGGATATCCAAGGAATTCAGTTTGATAGTATTTCTATCATCACCAAGAAACAAATGTGTTTGTTTTTAGGAATGCCACCTTTTTGGAAAAGTAATTTCTATTGGATAGAAAAGGGGAGATGAAAGAACTCAAAGAGGTTCGAGAGACACTCACGATTGAAGAACCCACACTCGAAGAGCCAAGAGAGGAGATACAAGCTCCTAGAAGATCCGAGAGAGTCTCGAGACCACCTATGAGGTATGGTCTGCTTCTTGAAGAGTTCCATGGTGAGCCTAACATGGATGTGATCCATTGACCTTCAAGGAAGGGTTATCTGATGCTGATTTATCCAAGTGGCTTGAAGCAATGGAATCTTAGATGAATTACATGCATTCAAACCAAGTGTGGAATCTTGTGGATCCACCTGAGGGAACTGTTCCCATAGGGTGTAAATGGATTTACAAGAGGAAACTTGGGGCGGATGGGAAGGTATTGACCTTCAAGGCACGATTGGTGGCAAAAAGATATACTCAAAGACAAGGAGTTGACTTTGAGGAAACTTTTACTCCAGTTGCAATGTTCAAGTCTATAAAGATATTGCTAGCCATAGCTGCATGGTATGACTATGAGATATGGCAGATGGATGTCAAGACAACCTTTCTTAATGGGGATATTAAGGAAGAGATTTACATGTCTCAACCTGAAGGGATTATATCTGTCGGAAGAGAGCATATGGTATGCAAACTTCAAAGATCAATTTGTAGTATAAAGAAGGCATCTAGGACTTGAAACCTTAGATTCGATAGTACAATCAAAGAGTTTGGTTTTACTAAGAATTCTGAGGAACCCTGTGTGTACAAGAAGGTCATTGGGAGTGCTGTGACATTCCTGGTGCTTTATGTTGATGACATTCTACTCATTAAGAATGATGTAGGAATGTTGCAATCAACTAAAATATGGTTAGAAAGTAAGTTCTCGATGCAGGACTTGGGTGAAGCATCTTTTGTATTGGGAATACAGATCTATAGAGATAGATCGAGAAGATTGCTTGGTCTCACCTAGTCCACATACATTGATACCATCGTGAAGCGGATCTCGATGGATGAGTCCAAGAGAGGACATCTTCCAATGTGTCATGGTGTGTCCCTATCCAAGTCTATGTCTCCCAAGAGTGATGCAGAGATAGCGGCGATGACATGCATTCCTTATGCATCTGCAATTGGTAGCATCATGTATGGGATGATATCTACACGTCCTGACGTGGCTTTTGCACTAAGTGTAGTGAGTAAATATCAATCGAACCCTGATCTTCCACACTGGAAAGCTGTGAAAGACATCCTCAAGTATTTGAGAAGGACCAGTAAGTTGTTCTTGGTCTATGGGGCTGGAGAACTGAAATTGGAAGGCTATACCTACTCTAGCTTCCACAGCGATATCGATGACTCGAAGTCAACCTCTTGGTTCGTATTCATGCTCAATGGTGTTGTTGTCTCTTGGAAGAGTTCCAAGCAAGACAGTACTGCGGATTCCACCACTGAGGCAGAATACATTGCTGCATCAGCAGCAGCAAAGGAGGCTGTTTGGATAAGGAATTTCTTCCAAGATTTGGGCGTCATTCCTAATGGAGTTGCTCCTGTCCCGGTGTTTTGTGACAACATGGGAGTCATTGCTCAAGCAAAGGAGCCCAGGTCTCATCAAAAGTCCAAATTTGTATTTAGAAAGTACCACATGCTCCGAGAGATTGTGGAAAGAGGAGAAGTGTCGATCGACAAAGTCGGCTCCGCAGATAATGTTACTTATCCACTAACTAAGCCTTTACCTGGGCCATTATTCGAGAAGTATCGCGAATCGATGGGTTTGAAGCATATGGGTAGTTGGCTCTAGTGCAAGTGGGAGATTGTTAGAGAAGATGCACGTCGAGCCAAGTGTTGGCCAAGTGTTCACAATGAAACTCTATGTATAAGCAGTCTTTAATATTTGAAATTATTGTCTTGGCACATCTTTATCTGTATACCCATGCTAGTTTCAAAGATAAAGTCCTTGAATATACAAATAGTAGAAAGAATATGAGATGCTCATATGATGAGTATCATTAAACTCATATTTGGAATAATGTATATTCTAAACAGTTCCTAGTCGATTCAGCCGCTAAGAAAGATATAGGCCGCTTGAGTACAAGACTAGTATCTGCGATGTGAGTAGCATGTTTCATTGGTAGGGGACATTGTGATGTCCGAACATGCAGATAGGTGCTCCTTGTAGAGTTCACTGAACAACCCTCCATAAAGGACTTTCCAAGAGGTTCTCACTTATCCAGTGGAAACGTCCTAGTTTATGGTTGTACACCATTAGTCCTTATGACCCGGGACAACATTGAGACTCTATGTGCTAGCATTACACTTTGAATTCTTTACCAACTCCCATGGGGTCATCAGGTAGAAAGGCTGGGTGTTTTGTCGAAACATATAGGAGTCGATGCATTGTAGTCGGGGATTCACTGCTTACCTTCGGGTATGGATATCCTATGTGATCTTATGTGTATGTAGTTTGAAATCTCTGATCAAAATATGGTGGTAATTATGAAAGGGGTTTCATAGATTACACCATCGATGAAACTACGACATGACACATAGTATCGATTCATTGACAACTCTCAATATACCAATGGTTGTCGAATCGGTCGGGATATATGAGTTGAAGGGACTGTACAGTACGATTACCACAATTGAATGGCTTTTGCAGGTACTACCATTTGATACCTAGGAATCATGTTATCGATGCTGCTAGGCGTTTAACATGATTGGTTGGATACTATCAAACTTGAATTCTGACGTTCTTTTTATCAAGGAGTTGATAATTAAGAATGGAGCAATTGGGGTATGCTCGTATAAGGACATGCTTAGTCCGAATCGCATTGAGATGTGAACTCACGGATAGTTGTATCAATGAACCATTGAGGGCCACAGAAGTGCTAGCTTTCTAGATCTCGTTGAGAAGTTAAAATAGTTCAATGTGTTGAACGGCTTATAAAGGAGTTTATAAGCATAAATAAAAATAGAAGTATGACTTCTATAAGGAGAATGTAACTTTTAATTTGAGGAAGTGTTCCTAAATTAAAAGTTGGCCAAACAAATAATGTATTTGGAAATTTTGATTTTCATAAACATTATTATGGACTAAATTGAATTAATTCAAGTGTTGAATTAATTAAACACTGGTGGGCATAGTAGAGTCCAAATAATTAAACTAATTCAAGTGTTGAATTAATTAAATAATATTGTACCTTTTAAAGCCAATTAGAAATAATTATTAAACTAGTGGGCTTGAGTAAAATCAAGTAAAGGTTAAATGGTCTTCAATATTTTTGAGACATTTAAATAAAAGTCCATAAGCCCTGTAATAGTTACAAGCCCAACTCAAAATGCATGCTTGGGAGGTGAAGAGTTGAAGGGAACTTTTTCAATAATCTATGCATGGCATGCACATGCTTGCTACTACTTTTCTTAATACCAAGAAAAACTCTCCCCTTCACTCCAAGATGAGATGGCCGAAACTTTAGCTCATATTCTCCTTCAATTTTCTCTTCATTTTGTTGAGTATATCCTTACACTTCTCAAAGAAAAATCATCTTATTTTCTAGTGCAAAATAAGATGAGTTCTAGCTTGCAAGTGGTAGGCTTAATATTTGAGCAAGGAGGGCTCAAAGGGAAGCTTGTAGATTGTCTTGCCATTCAAGAGCTAAGGTATTTACACCTTAGTTGGAGCCATCATCAATCTCAAGAGATTGATAGGTAAAATCTTAAAAACACCCTATGAATGTCATTTCGTGTTTTTCGTATTTGCTACACATTATAGGCTTAAGGTGTTCGAATTTCTTGCTACAAAATATTTTGAAACTTCCTTTGCGCATACGGGCACCTTAATCGATCCCTTTTCATCTTCGTCTTCCTTGTTTCTTCAGTTGGACTCTGTCTATAATTAAGATCAACTTTATTAGATAATAAGAGTTAAGCACAGATGGATAGAGCAAACAGTTCCAACAATCCTAATCCTCCAACAAGGCTTCCTCGCGTGGAGAGTTGGAAAAGAGACATTGAATATTATGTCTTCGAAAGAGTCATGTCCACCTGGACTAAGATACATGACTTACAGACTAATAGATTAGTTGCTACTGAAAAACAGAAGGCAATTGAGATCAATATAAGAAGCGTCTCGATGTCATTCACATTTCAGACCTTGTAACTGATGAAGGTCTTTTCTACTTGATGCTTAGGAAGGAGCAGATGGTGCTGGGAAGAATTGCTAAATCAGAAGGCTTCGGAAGAACTGCCTGCAATGAGATGTCTAGCTGGATGTTCCTTTGGCTAGACGTCGTTGAAAGAGAACTGAATCGTGAAATGATAGAAAGATATTATCCATAAAATTGATATTCCTTATTCATTGCTATTTTCTTTCTTCATACTAACTGATAACAGTTGACTAACTGAATGATAACTAGCAATAACTGACATAAATAGATTTAAGTTAAGTTAATGATTTCCCTCTAACTATATTGCATAAAAGTAAGAGGATTCTTATCCTTGGTAGATGAATCCTCGGAGATTAAAATGCGTCCCTTCAGATGACTTCAAAGCTAATTTATTAATAAGAATGAAGAGATTAGTCACAATATCATCTTTTTATATCAGCAAATAGTAAAAGTAAAACAACAAGTTCACGACAACCAGATTTGGCTGAGGAATTTAAGCAGTCCATTGAAGCTGCTCGAAAGCTGAAAATAGAGGACCTTGTTTTTGAGAAGACATTGTCAACCTGGACAAAAATCCAGGAGCTGCAGTCCTCCCGAGAGGAAGAACTAGAGGTCACTAGAAAACGAGTGGCAACTGAAGCTAAATATATGATTCGACTAGGTGTAGCTCAAGACTCGGAAAATTTTATAGATGAAGGTCTCATGCTACTCAAGGAGCATAAGGTTATGAAAGAGATTGCTCTTTCAGATGAGTTTACGAAGTCTGCCACTAGCAGATTATACGCAAGGATGAACTTCTGGTTAGATGAAATAGAGATAGAGATAAACAATGTAATAGTCACTCGTTCAAATCAATAAAAAAAGTTTATTTTAGTCAATATTTGTTTACTCTTTATTACTTTAGTTAATTCTGCATCCTAACTGATACTAACTTAAACTGACAAAACATAGCAACTAATGTTAAGGAAAATCAATTGAACCAGGAATATTTTGAAAGTAAGAAAACTTGGTCTCGGGTAATGGCTTTGTGAAGATGTCATCTGCTTGTTGTTCAGTTGAAACGTACTCCAGCATGATTGCCTTCTTTAGAGCATGATCTCTGATGAAATGATGTCTGACGTCAATGTGTTTGTTCTTGGAGTGAAGAACTGGATTATATGTAATCACAATTGTGCTTGTATTGTCACAAAAGATTGGTGATTCTTCTGCAATGACTCCATAATCATTTAGTTGTTGCTGAATCCAGAGCAGTTGAGCGCAACAACTTCCAGCAGCTAGATATTATGCTTCAGTTGTGGAAGTTGCTATGGATGTTTGCTTCTTGCTGAACCATGAAATCAGTCTGTCTCCTAGAAACTGACATGATCCACTGGTGCTTTTACGATCAAGCTTATATCCTGTATAATCTGCATCTGAATAGCCAACTAAATTGAAAGATGAGCCCTTAGCATACCATAAGCCCACATTTTTGCGTGCCTTTAACGTATTTCAATATACGCTTGGCAGCTGAAAAACGCGGTTGCTTAGGATTTGCCTCAAATCTAGCACACATGCAAACAATAAATACAATATCATGACGACTAGCAGTTAGGCATAACAAAGAACCTATTAAACCTCTGTAGAGTACCGTCTCAACCGATATTACCCCTTCATCTTTATCTAATTTAATCGATGAGCTCATGGGAGTATTTGTAGCTGAACATGTCTCCATGCCAAATTTCTTAAGCATTTCCTTCGTATATTTGTTCTGACTGATAAAAATACCAGTTTCCAGTTGCTTCACTAGCTGACTGATAAAATAATGTCAGTTCACCCATCATATTCATCTCAAATTTTTCCTGCATTAACTTGACCAATTTCTCACATAATTTGGGGTTAGTTGACCCAAAAATAATATCATCAACATATATTTGCAAAAGGAAAATATGATCATTCTTTGAAAATTTGAACCGAGTCTTATCAACTGATCTAATAGTAAAGTCATGATCAGTTAGAAATTTTGAAAGTGTTCTGTACCAAGCTCTTGGAGCTTGTTTAAGACCATATAGAGCTTTGTTCAAATGATAAACATGATCAGGGAGAGAGTGATTAACAAAACCTGGTGGTTGGTCAACATATACTTCTTCCTGAAACTGACCATTTAGAAATGCACTCTTGACATCCATTTGGTAGACTTTAAAGTTTTTGAATGAGTCATAAGCAAGGAATATTTTGATTGCTTCCAGTCGTGCAACTAGTACATATGTCTCGTCGTAATCTATTCATTCTTCTTGTCTATATCCTTGTGCTACAAGCCTCGCCTTGTTACCCAAAACTGAACCTTCTTCGTTCAGTTTGTTCCTCTAGACCCACTTTGTACCTAAATGATTTTAGAAGTTGGTCTAGGAACTAGGTTCAGGACATTGTTATGGGTAAACTGATTTAGTTCTTCTTGCATAGCATTTATCCAGTTAGGGTCAGCAAGAGTTTCATCAGTTTTATTTTGTTCAAATTGGGAAAAAAAGGCTGAATAAATAAATAGATTAAACATTTTATTCCAAGTTCTTACCGGATCAGATGGATTACCTATCACCAATTCTGGAAGGTGTAATTTCTCCCATCTGTATTCAGCATAGGTTGGATCGATTTTCAGCAACTGGTTCAGTTCGTAACTGAACGTTTTCTTCAGTTTTAGTTGCTGCTACTTCAGTTGGTATTTGAATTTTATCATTTTGCTCCACCAGCTGATGATCAGGAACAATTTCTTGTTCAACTGATTGATCTAGTATCTCTGGTTCATGGTGTTTGAAGGAGATTTCAATTGATATGAACTTCTTCTTCACTATCATAAAAACTTATATCTGTAAAGCGATCAACTAGCTCAACTGGATCAGTTAGCTTATCAGTTAGTACAGATTCATCAAATAAAATATGAATGGACTCTTCAACATTCAAAGTGCATTTGTTCAATACTCTATAAGCTTACTAACTGATTAATAACCCAGAAATATTCCTTCTGCAGATTTTGCATCAAATGATTTTTGCCATTATCGTGAATAAAACATCTGCAGTCAAATATTCTGAAGTAAGATACCACACTTTTATGTCCATGACAGATCTCATATGGTTTTTTAAATGATTTTCGTTAATCATTGATATGTTCTGAGTATAACATGCAGTGTTTACTGCTTCTGTCCAAAACTTCTGAGAAATACCAGAATCAGCAAGAATTGTTCTAGCAGCATCTTTAAGGGTTCGATTTCTTCTCTCAGCTACACCATTTTGCTGAGGAGTTCTTGCTGCTGAGAGCTCATGCTTGATCCCAGTATTTTCTGAAAATTGTTAAAAGATTTTGATTGATGAATTCAGTCCCTCGATCAGACCTTATTCTGTCAATATCAACTGATTTTTTATTTAATAATCTTTTGAAAAGTGTAATCAGTTGTGCAGAAGTTTGATATTTTGATTTTAAAAAGATAACCTAAGTAAATCTTGAAAAATCATCAACAATTACTAAGGTGTATTTCATTGTCCCTAAACTTGTGACTGGTATAGGACCAAAAATATCCATATGTAGCAGTTCTAAGCATCTGGAGGAAGATTTACTACCCTTGTTTTTAAATGAAGATCTTACTTGCTTACCAGAGTGACATGCTGAACAAATTTTATCTTTTGAAAAATCTATTTTGGACATACCAGTTACAAGATCATGGTTATTCAAATAAGCAATAGACTTAAAATTTAAGTGGTTCAACCTATGCCACAACCAGTTTTTAGAATATTTTGAAACTATAAAAAAATCTGGTGCATTAGGTTGAAACGTCCAACTGACTTTGTAAGTATTCCCACAATGATTGCCAGTTAAAATGATCTCACCAGTTGAATTTTTAACTGTGCAAGTGTGTATGTTGAACTGAACTAAGAAATTATTGTCACATAACTGACTAATGCTAATCAAATTATACTTCAAATTCTCCACTATTAAGACATCTTTAATGATAAATTTACAATGGATAAGCTTACCCTTACTCACAGTTTTAGCTTTAGATTTGTCTCCAAAACTGATGTTTGGACCAGTGTATTTGATCAGTTGGGATAGCAGTTCAGCATCCCTTGTCATATCTCACGAGCATCCACTGTCCAGATACCAAATTGATTCTTTGGTTGTACCTGTCACCTACAATCACACAGAATGAATAACTTTGGTACCCATATCTATTTAGGCCCTAAACTAAATTAGTCCTGTAGGAACCCGGATTTAGATCAGTCTAACTAACTTTCTAGTTTTTGTGTTCCAAATGGTTTTTCCTGTCTTGTGTGTGCTTGATGTGTTGTGCGTAGATGAAACAATATGTGCTTTAGCCTTGTTCAACTGGTTGTTCAGTCGATATCTTTTTTGAACTGGTTTACAGTTATATAATTAGCCATTTGGGGAGTTCTGATATTTATAGCTGAACCTTTTAGGTGACCAGCTTCGCGAGTTTGTTGAACTCTTAGAGCTATAACAAATTCCATACGTTTTATCCTTGTTCTTATTTTCAATAGGTTGCTCAACTAGTTTACTCGACTTAGGTTGTTCTTGTATCATAACTGATTTTACAAAGTGAATATATTTCCCTTTGCACATTTTCAGTTCTAGCTTTATATCACTGATAGAAGTTTCATCTTGGCTGCTAAAGCCTAAACCAGTTTTATCGGTACTTGATTTTCCATATCCTGCATTTCAGCTAGTGCAATTGATGATTTATTCCATGCTTGAATAAGCTCAGTTTTCTTTGAATTCTCAAGCTTTAACTGCTGAATAGTAGATTGATTCTTGCTTTTTCAGCATTAAGCTCAGCAATCTACCGTTTAAGACTCAACAGTTCAACTGATTCCTCAGTTTCAGTATTATTATCGTTGGGATCATTTTGCTTTGCTTTGGTCTTCTCAAATGAGAGGGCAAGTTTGTGATACTCGTTGGCCATGTCATGTAATATAGAAATAAGTTCTTCTCGTGTAAAGTCAGTTGAACTGAAATCGAATATCTGCTCACTGGTTGATTCCAGTTCTGTGTCATTAGCCATTAAACATTTTACTTCCTCGTCATCGTTGGAGCTGCTCGAGCTCTCAAATTCTGATTCATCGCTGTCAGTTTCTGCCCATTTAGATTTACTTTCCTCGGCTAGAAGAACTTCGTGTTTCTTTCTGAATGATTTCTTATCATCCTTAGCTCTTCTCCTATGCTCAAATGATTTCTTTCCCTTTTCAGCTAAGCATCGACTATCCTTCTTTGGTTTAGAACAGTCAGCAATAAAGTGTCCAGTTTTTCCACAGTTGTAGCAAGCATTTGGTTCTTCCTTGGTGTTATTCCTCTGATATTGTCTTCGGAAAGAACCTTGATTTCTTCTCATGAATGTTCCAATTTTTTGACAAATAATGAAATTGCGTCATTACTTAACCGATCAGCAGTTTTCTCAACTGAACCAGTTGGTTCTAGTTTGACAGCACTAAGAGCAGTTGTAGTTACTGGTGTAGACGGTTCTCCTTCTCTTGTTTGCAACTCAAACTCATAGGCATTTAGATCATCAAATAAGTCATGTAGTTCAACCTTATTTAGGTCCTTTGATTCTCTCATGGCCATGGTCTTAACATATCACTCCTTGGGAAGATCTCAGACCACCTTCAGCGCGATTTCTTTGTTTGATTACACTTTTCCAAGTGCATTCAGTTCATTTATTATGTTGCTGACTCTCTCATCATATTCGTTCATAGATTCTCCAGTCTTCATTTTAATATTATCGAACTTCTGAATAGCAACTGAGAGTTTGTTTTCTTTGGTTTGCTCATTGCCTTCGCAGAGCTGAATTAACTTCTCCAAGATTTCTTTTGCAGTTTTGCACATCTTTTGTAGAGCCCCGTATTTCGTATTTGAAAATTTCCGGAATAATTTAAAATTTTCCTTTAACAGTAAATAACTTGCCTCATTCATAAAATAAATTGAATAAAATTTTTAATGTAACAACGGAATTAAAAATTTAAATGTCAAAATAGCAGCGGAAGTAAATATCTGTTTCAAAACAACAACTTAAAATAATTCATCGTGATAAAATGAGTTTGAACATAAAAATAATAAATGATAAAAGTGAGGTCATCGGATTCCTACTACTGCCGACCCAAGCTAGCTGACTTGTCCTCGCCCTCGGTCCCGACCTCATCAGTACCTACAACAATCAAGTCTAGTGAGTCTAAAGACCTAGCATGCATATATCGTAAATAACAAGTAAATATATCGTAAATATGCCATGCAAAGATATCATATCATAAAGCGTAACGTGAAAATCGTGTCATGAATAATTATAAATACGTGCATAACTGAAAATCGTACGTAAAATGTTTGCTCGATAGAGCCCTGTCATAAAATAGCATATCATAATTTTCTGTTGAGATTATGTTCTACGCAAGTTGTCCATAACATGAACTAGATCGTCTGATCAGACTAAACCACAGTATACTGGGCGGTAGAGATCATCGCATCCCTTGGACTGGATATCCGTACCCATAAATGAACATGAACCGGTCAGTAGCCACCGGATAAATTAATAATCCCAGAAGCTGCAATCCCATTAGCGTGAAGTGGCCACAAGACATATCGCATAAATCTCAAAAATAAACTTTTATAATTTATGCACGTAATATAATTATTATCCTGTTTTATTTTATCAAATGAGTTGGATCGTTCCCAGCCTCGCTGCAACCTAATTTTAACATGAGGAACATGAAAATAAACTTAACTTGACCAACACTTCAAAATCGAACTAAAAACGAGACTACTACGCCCAACGAACTTAGTATATAACCATGACTCCGTACCATTTCGAACCATCATTTAGTAATGATTAAAATACACCTAAAATGATGAAAGATAAATATCAAGGGTTGTAATACACTAAAATTGTCCATGGAGGCCAAAATCATGAAACGCTCTTTCGAGAGTCACTTTGGCACATCGCACCGTAAATTCTCGTACGACCTCTAAACTTGACCAAATCACGAACCGCCAAAAACATGACCTTTCTAACCAAATGAGGTACTGTCTAGTGTAAGGCCATAGGCTAAAAGCCAACCAAGAACTCGTACGTGACCTCTGAACCGAACTTACTGCTGTTGTCAAAACAAATACAACAGCACCCGTTGCGTTTCTTTGCTTCGTTTTCGAGACTATCGTCCATTGGGGCTTGAACCACCGACCAGAGCCTCTTACCAACATCCTAAGTTATGGTCTGAACCGTGGCTAAGGGCCCTAGGCCTACCACAATCCAAGCCAACACCTGAAACAACTCACAAGCTTCACCTGAGAACACACCTCACACACGTGGGGTGTCTTGCTTGTTCTTGCTGTCAAATGAAGGATCCAATGGTTATGAGGTTAACCATGGTCCATGCTAGACATGCTAAGGCATTGTATGAGTCATGGCGAAGGGATAGAAGCCAACCACAACCCACCTAACACCATAAATTCGAAACCCAACTAACACAACCAAAACCATAAAAATGGAAGACCGATGGGGCGCTGTTCTTGTTTGTTTTAAAAACCGATGGGGACATGAACCAAGCCATGAAAGGTCATCTTGGTCACGTCCTAGACATGCCAAGGAGGGGTTCCAACCATAGTTACAGGCCCAAAAGCCAACCAAGATTCGAACCTCACCTTAGAAAATTCAAACAAGAAAATCGAGACTCAAAATGGCATCAAATGACAAGCTGCTGTCAAATGCGTGTTTCTATAGTGAATGAACTCGAACCAATGGACCAATCTCGTCCTAACACACACTATAAAAATCCTAGGTGCAGCCTTGAGCCCCTGGAAATCGAGCCAACCCTGAAACCACAAAAACATCAAAATCGTTAGGTGCACAAATGAAGAGCCGAAAAATTCTGTACAATGTTTCGAAAATTGATTGACAGAATTTCGGTTTTGCTGCATGAAATATGAACATAATGTGGTTTAAAAGTATGTATATGACTTGATTGAAGAGAAAAAGATAATATAAACATGCCTTGGATTTGTTTGAAACGAAAATAAATCAATACGACGACGCGGCGCGGTGGAGACGGAGTTCTCTTTTCTAGCTTGTTTTTCTCTCTTATTTTTCCACTAGACTCTCACGATTTTTCTTGCTGAAAGAGACTGAAATTTCGAGAATATGGAGTGGGGGAGAAGGCTAGGAAAATAAATGGGAAGGTTGCAAGATAATTGGAGATTAAATGGCAAGATCAGTCTTTCTATCCTAGAATTTGTTAGATAAGAGAATGGTTTGATATCAAGGGATTTGAGAGGGATATGGGAGAGGTGTTGGCCGAATTTTAGTCTAGGTTCAAGGTGGAATATTGCTTATTTATAAATTACTAGGTGATTAAAAATGTGGAGGAATTATCTTCCAAGAAAAGAATAAGGAAAGAAATAAAATGGTGAGTTGTCAAAACAAATTTTGAATTTCTAAGGGGGCCGAAATCTTGTTTTCAAAAATGGGTAGGAAAATTGCTTAATTAATAATTATTGAGGATTTAAAATGAGGGAATTAACTATGCCATGAAAAGATTAAGGAAATATGTCAAAATGGAGAGTTGCCAAATGTTTTTAAATCTAATAAGGGATGGCCGAAAATCTATGATAATGGAGGGAAAATATTGCTTAAATATTTTATTTTAAATCTTTAGAGTTTTATCTACCCATTAAATATTTAGTGAACTAATAAATTAATTATTGAACCTAAAAGAACTTATTTACTACTTATCTCTAATTAAATTAAATAATCCTGTAAACATTCTTTTTCATTAAAAATAAATTATTCTTTATCTTAAATTAAGTCTAGGAATATTTTCTCATTATTAAAATTTATCTCATTACTCCAACTTTAAGATAAAACTTTACTCATGCGATTTAAAAAGATAAAACTTTACTTATGCGATTTAAAATAAATAATCAAGACCCAATAACTTTAAAATGCCCTAAAAATAAAGAAATCATTTTTAATTTAAATACTAGAAATTATGCATGGCTTATACGTAGTCTGATTTAACGGGTTCTACAACTATCCCCCCCTTAAAAGATATTTTGTCCTCGAAATTAAAACTCACCGAATAGCTCGGGATAACGACTCCTAATCTCTTACTCAGACTCCCACGCAGCTTCCTCCTCTGAATGATTAAGCCATTTGACTTTCACTCGCTTAACCAGCTTGTTCCGAAGCTTCTTCTCCTGTCTGTCTAAGATTTGCACCGGTCTCTCTTCATGAGACAAGTTCAGAGTGAGTTGGAACGGTTCAAAATTCAGGACATGCGAAGGATTCTCCATATACTTCCTCAGCATAGAGACGTTGAATACATTGTGTACTCCGGCCAGATTCGGCGGAAGAGCAACACGATAAGCTAGCGTCCCAACCCTGTCGAGGATCTCAAATGGTCCGATGAACCCCGAACTGAGCTTTCCTTTCTTCCCGAACCGCATGACACCTTTCATAGGTGCTACCTTCACAAAAACATGTCGCCGACGGCAAACTCTAGATCTCTCCTCCTCTGATCCGCATAGCTCTTATGTCGGCTCTGAGCAGTCCTCATCCTATCACGGATCTTGACCACTACATCGGCAGCGTGCTGAATGATCTCCGGACCCAACTATGATCTCTCCCCTACTTCATCCCAATGAACCGGCGATCTGAACTTACGACCATACAGTGCTTCATACGGAGTCATACCTATAGATGACTGAAAACTGTTGTTATAGGTGAACTCTACCAATGGCAAATTGGACTCCCAACTCCCTGGGAAATCGATGACTCGTGCATGGAAAAGATCTTTCAAAATCTGGATAACTCTCTGTGACTGCCCATCTGTCTGAGGGTGGAAAGTTGTGCTAAACAACAACATCGTACCCACTGCTGAATGCAGACTCTTCCAAAATGCAGAAGTGAATCTAGGATCTCGGTCAGGCACTATAGAAACGGGAATACCATGAAGTCTGACTATCTCTCAGATATACAACTCTGCATACTGAATCATGGTGAAAGTCATCTTGATAGGCAAGAAGTGCGCTGATTTGGTAAGAAGATCAACAATCACCCAGTTAGCATTTGATCCTCTGACTGACTTCGGCAAACCGGTCACGAAGTTCATGGTAACATTCTCCCACTTTCACTCGGGAATAGGAAGAGGCTTGAGCAAACCTGCTTGTCTCTGATGCTCCGCTTTCACTAGCTGGCACGTCAGACACTCGGATACAAAACGTCTGATATCCTTCTTCATTCCGGGCCACCCATACAACAATTGCAGGTCTTTGTACATCTTCGTACTCCCAGGATGAATAGAGTACGACGACATATGGGCCTCGGATAGAATATCTGCTCGAATAGAATCACTTTTAGGAACCCACATTCTGTCTCGGTATCTCACAATACCATCGCTAACTGTGTACAAGACACTGCCCTTGGCCTCATCTCTCTGCTTCCACTTTGCAAACTGTTCATCAGCTGACTGACCACTGCGAATACGGTATAGAAGAGAAGACTGAATCGTCAAAGTAGATAGACGGGGAACTCTACTCGAGGATAAGTCTCTAGATCAAACCTCTGCATCTCAGACTGAAGAGGCCTCGAATCGCTAGATGATCCATCACTGCGACTTTCCTGCTCAGTGCATCCGCAACTATATTAGCCTTACCCGGGTGGTAGCTAATTTCACAGTCATAGTCCTTCACTAGCTCCAACAAATGCCTCTAACGCATATTCAGATCTTTCTGCGTAAAGAAGTACTTGAGGCTCTTATGGTCGGTAAAGATCTGGCACTTCTCTCCGTACAAATAATGCCTCCAAATCTTCAAGGCACATACTACGGCTGTCAACTCTAGATCATGGGTAGGGTAATTCTTCTCATGGATTTTTAACTGACGAGAAGCATACGCTATCACCTTCCCATGCTGCATCAACACTGCGCCTAAACCGAGCTTCGAAGCATCGGTATATAAAACAAAGTCTCCAGGCCCTAACGGCATGGCCAACACTGGTGCCAAGATGAGAGCTTGCTTCAAAGTATAGAAGCTTTTCTGACACACATCGCTCCACACGAATTTAAAATTCTTCTTTGTCAACGACGTGAGTGGAACTGCGATAGAGGAGAATCCCTAAATAAACTTCCGATAATATCGTGCTACCCCAAAGAAACTGCGGATATCTTATGCATTCTGCAGTACAACCCAATATCTGTCTGCTGCAACTTTCGCTGGGTCTACCTCAATACCGCTGCTAGAAGCGATGTGGCCTAAGAACGCTACCTTCTTTAACCGAAATTCTCATTTACTGAACTTCGCGAATAGCTTATGCTTCTACAAGGTCTGCAAAACTGAATTCAGATGTCTGCTGTGATCCTCTTGATTCTTAGAGTATACGAGAATGTCGTCTATGAATACTATCACAAACTGATCAAGATACGGCTGAAATACGCGATTCATGAGGTCCATGAAGATCGCTGGCGCATCGTCAAACCGAACGGCATCACAAGGAACTTGAAGTGGCCATAAAGAGTCCTGAAGGCAGTCTTGAGAACATCGGCGTCTTTCACCCTCAACTGGTGATAACCAGAACGCAGATCGATCTTAGAGAATACCGACGCTCCTGCAACTAATCAAATAGATCTTCAATCGTCGGAAGTGGGTATTTGTTCTTCACTGTAACCCTGTTCAACTCCCGGTAGTCAATGCAAAGACTCATCGTGCCATCCTTCTTCTTCACAAACAAGACTGGCGCGCCCCATGGTGAAAAACTCGGGCGAATGAACTCCTTGTCAAGAAGTTCCTGAATCTGCTTCTTATGTTCTGCCATCTCTGTCGGCGCTAATCGGTACGGTGCTTTGGAGATCAGAGCCGTACCTGGCATAAGCTCAATAGAAAATTCCACCTCTCTCTCTGGTGGCATACTAGAGACGTCCTCAGGAAAAACGTCTAGAAAATCCCTAACAATTGGGACATCGGAGGCTGACTGACTGGGTGCCTCGGGAACGGATATGAAAGCTGCCAAAAATGCTCGACACCTTCTATGCATGAGCTTCCTAGCCTGGACACAAGATATCAAACGCGGTAAATGAAAGTACCTGTCTGGTTCGAATAAGAACTGCTCCATCCCAGGCGGTCGGACTAGAATAGATCTCCAATGGAAGTCGATCAAAACTCTGTTCCTTAGTAGCCAGTCCATACCCAGAACGATATCGAACTCTGGCATCGACAAAACGATAAGATCCGCATAAACAAGATTGCCATGAAGCTCGAGGTCTATGTATCGGATCACATTAGTAGCTGTCAGCTCCTCTCCAGAAGGCAGTATTACCGATTAGGCTATATCTATCCCGATGATCTTGACCTTGAGGAAATTAGCAAAGGTCTCCAAAATGAACGAATGAGTAGCCCCTGAATCTATCAAGGCTTTCGTAGGTGACACGACTATAAAAATTCTTCCTGAAAGATCGGAACACTAAGCTAAACCCAATAGTTACAAGAACTAAACTTATACACATGCGAAGGCCAGAGTTCTTCTAAACTAAATTCCCGAAAATAACACTGATTAGAGCATGAAATCCTATCGCAATTCTAAGTTCAAAATCTCAACCAAAAACATAAATTCCAAAATACAAACTTAAAGCTTAAAGGTATCTGTCATGAGCATCGTCTCCGGGTTCGTCTTCGCTGCATGGAGAGCAAAGACTCTGCCTTGGGTAGGTAGACTCCCCTGCGGGCATTGCTGCAGCAAGTGGTCTGGACTACCACACTTATAACACTTCCCTGAACCATACATACACGCTCCAGCATGGCGGCATGTGCACCTAGGACAGACTGGGTGCTCAAACACCCTCTGGACTGCGCGTCCCCGCTTTTGCTACTTTCCTCTGTTCCTGGGTGGGCCGTGGAAAGGCCTCTTACTCTCTGGCTGCTGCTGAGGAGGAGGGCGGTGTGACACTTGGACTGGTCGATTGCCCTGACAGACTCTTTTTATCAATCAGATCCTGCTCTGCAACTAGATCTCTGGAGACAGCAACGTCATACGTAGTAGGGCCAGCTACCCTAACATCATTGCCCAAGATCGGCCGTAGACCATCCGGAAACTGTCTCATCTTGGCTCCCGCATCATTGGCAATTAGGGGCACAAAATGGAAACCCCTCTCAAACTTACAGATGAACTCTGTAACAGTCATATCTCCCTGCCTCAGGGTTATGAACTCCCTGGTCAACTTGGCACGCACCTCGTCAGTAAAATATTTAGAGTAGAATACCTCTGTAAAGCACGTCCAGCTCAGAGTAGCCAAATTCAAGGCTATGAATGCTCCTTCCCACCATAAGCGAGCGTCTCCCCCCAACAGATAGGTCGCACATCGAACTCGGTCCTCACTCCAAGCCCCATGAACTCGAAGATAACCTCGAGGGACTTAATCTTGCCATCGGCAATCTTGGGATTTGTCGTCCCTGAGAACTCCTTTGATCTCATCTTCATGAACCGCACATAGGTAGCCTCAGACCCAGTCGCCTGGCTACCCCAGCATTGTTCCCCGCAAACTGTGCGAAGAACTGCGTCATCCCAACTAGCATCTGGGCATTCATGTCCGGTGGAGGTGGAGGTGGTAAATCTCTCTCCTGCCTCTGATTCTCACCGTCCTCCTGGAGAGGCTCACCATCTCTCATGCGCTCAAGAATGCGTCTAGGAGGCATACTATTCGATACATAACCCATATGTAACCAACATGCATAATTTCTATTATTTCTTTAAAATTAAATAAATACTGCATAATCATAATTTGGACATAAATCATTTCATGAAAACATGATGTTAAAATATTTCATGCTTTAAAAGAAATACGTAAACGTAAAACTTACAAACTGAAGACGTGACTTCGAGAACTTCTCGAGATCAGTCGTAGTACAACCCTTTACAAGAACATAAGCTCTGATACCAACTGTAGAGGTCCGTATTTCGTATTTAAAAATTTGCGAAATAATTTAAAATTTTCCTTTCAAAGTAAATAACTTGCCTCATTCATAAAATAAACTGAATAAAAGTTTTAATATTTAATGTAACAGCGGAATTAAAAGTTTAAATTTCAAAATAGCAGCGGAAGTAAATCTCTGTTTCAAAACAACAACTTAAAATAATTCATCGTGATAAAATGAGTTTGAACATAAAAATAATAAATGATAAAAGTGAGGTCCTCGGGTTCCTACTGCTGCCGACCCAAGCTAGCTCACTGGTCCCCGCCCTCGGTCCCGACCTCATCAGTACCTACAACAATCAAGTCTAGTGAGTCTAAAGACCCAACATGCATATATAGTAAATAACAAGTAAATATATCGTAAAATTTCATGCCATGCAAAGATATCATATAGTAAAGCGTAACGTGAAAATCGTGTCATGAATAATTATAAATACGTGTATAACTAAAAATCGTACGTAAAATGTTTGCTCGATAGAGCCCTGTCATAAAATAGCATATCATAATTTTCTGTTGAGATTATGTTCTACGCAAGTGGCCCATAACATTAACTGAATCGTCTGATCAGACTAAACCACAGTATACTGTGCGGTAGAGATCATCGCAGGCCTTGGACTGGATATCCGTACCCATACATGAACATTAATCGGTCAGTAGCCACCGGATGAAGTAATATCCCATAAGCTGCAATCCCATGAGCGTGAAGTGGCAACAAGACATATCACATAAATCTCAAAAATAAACTTTTATAATTTATGTACGTTATATAATTATTATCCTGTTTTATTTTACCAAATGAGTTGGATCGTTCCCAGGCTCGCTGCAACTTAATTCTAACATGAGGAAGATGAAAATAAACTTAACTTGACCAACACTTCAAAATCGAACTAAAAACGAGACTACTACGCCCAACGAACTTAGTATCTAACCATGACTCCGTACCAACCCGAACCATCATTTAGTCATGATTAAAATACACCTAAAATGATGAAAGATAAATATCAAGGGCTGTAATACACTAAAATTGTCCATGGAGGCCAAAATCATGAAACGCTCTTTTGAGAGTCACTTTGGCACATCGCACCGTAAATTCTCGTAGATCTCTAAACTTGACCAAATCACGAACCGCCAAAAACATGACCTTCCTAACCAAATGAGGTACTGTCCAGTGTAAGGTCATAGGCTAAAAGCCAACCAAGAACTCGTACATGACCTCTGAACCGAACTTACAGCTGCTGTCAAAACAAATACAGTTTCACCTGTTGCGATTCTTTGCTTCGTTTTCGAGACTATCGGCCATTGGGGCTTGAACCACTGACCAGAGCCTCTTACCAACATCCTAAGGTATGGTTTGAATCGTGGCTAAGGGCCCTAGGCCAACCACAATCCAAGCCAACACCTGAAACAACTCACAAGCTTCACCCAAGAACACACCTCACACGCGTGGGGTGTCTTGCTTGTTCTTGCTGTCAAATGAAGGATCCAATGGTTTTGAGGTTAACCATGGCCCATGCTAGACATGCTAAGGCGTTGTATGAGTCATGGCTAAGGGCTAGAAGCCAACCACAACCCACCTAACACCATAAATTCGAAAACCAACTCACACAACCAAAACCAGAAAAATGTTAGACCGATGGGGCGCTGTTCTTGTTTGTTTTAAAAACCGATGGGGACATGAATCAAGCCATGAAAGGTCATCTTGGTCATGTCCTAGACATGCCAAGGAGGGGTTCCAACCATGTTTACAGGCCCAAAAGCCAACCAAGATTCGAACCTCACCTTAGAAAATTCAAACAAGAAAATCGAGACTCAAAATGGCAATAAATGACAAGTTGCTGTCAAATGCGTGTTTCTGTAGCGAATGAGCTCGAACCAATGGACCAATCTCGTCCTAACACACACTATAACAATCCTAGGTGCAGCATTGAGCCCCTGTAAATCGAGCCAAACCTGAAACCACAAAAACATCAAAACCGTGAGGTGCACAAGTGAAGAGCCGAAAAATGCTGTACAATGTTTCGAAAATTGCTTGACAGAATTTCGGTTTTGCTGCATGAAATATGAACATAATGTGGTTTAAAAGTATGTATATGACTTGATTGAAGAGCAAAAGTTAATATAAACATGCCTTGGATTTGTTTGAAACGAAAACAAATCAATACGACGACACGGCGCGGCGGAGACGGAGTCTCTTTTCTAGCTTGTTTTTCTCTCTTTTTTTTCCTCTAGCCTCTCACGATTTTTCTTGCTGAAAGAGACTGAAATTTCGAGAAAATTGAGTGGGGGAGAAGGCTAGGAAAATAAATAAAATGGTAGAGTTGTCAAAACAAATTTTGAATTGCTAAGGGGGCCGAAAACTTGCTTTCAAAAATTGGTAGGAAAATTGCTTAATTAATAATTATTGAAAATTTAAAATGAGGGAATTAACTATGCCATGAAAAGATTAAGGAAAGATGTAAAAATGGAGAGTTGCCAAATGTTTTTAAATCTAACAAAGGATGGCCGAAAATCTATGATAACGAAGGGAAAATATTGCTTAAATATTTTATTTTAAATCTTTAAAGTTTTATCTACCCATTAAATATTTTAGTGAATTAATAAATTAATTATTGAACCTAAAAGAACTTATTTACTACTTATCTCTAATTAAAAAAAATATTCCTTTAAACATTCTTTTTCATTAAAAATAAATTATTCTTTATCTAAAATTAAGTCTAGGAATATTTTCTTATTATTAAAATTTATCTCATTACTCCAATTCCAGTCCGGCCTCGCTTATTTAACTGAAAAGATAAAACTATACTCATGCGATTTAAAATAAATAATCAAGACCCAATAACTTTAAATTCCCTAAAAATAAAGAAATCATTTTTAATTTAAATACTAGAAATTATGCATGGCTTATACGTTGTCTGATTTAACGGGTTCTACATCTTTATCTTGCTAAAAGTACTTTTATCTAGCGTTTCGTACAAGATGACTTTAGCCACATTGTCCAAATTGGCTTTTCTTTTGTCTTATGCTGTCCATTCTTCTCTGAGTTTTTCAATACTGTGTGGTGCACCATCAGTTATAGCAACAAGAGTATTTGCTTTCTGTGAGAACTCGGAATTTCCGAAGCGAATCATGTAAGAAACAAAACTCGAAACTGATAAACATAAAAATTGTGCATTAATTAAATGTTTTATAATATAAATATATTTTTTTTGTTTTATTAAATGTTTAAATATTATATGTTTTTATAATGAATTGTATAAAATATAAGTTGTTGTGTAATTATAAGTTTTTACTATTTTTTACAGGTTCGATAAAACAAGAATAAACTTGGCGTTGCAAATGGGATTAAGATGATTCTTGGACCTGTAGAAAGTTGATGTTAATATCTACAATATTGGTGGCAAGCATGAGATAAAAATCCTCTCACAATTGAGATCAAATTAAGCAACAAATAAAGTTACCAAAGGAGTGGTAGTTTTACCATGCTCTAGTATTTTGACCATGTCTCTCAAATTACTTGATCAAATGCTTTGAAAAAAATACCACAACTAGACAACTCAATTATCCACATGTTTCTTTTTCTGTGAAGAAGCAAATTCGGAGAAGAAGATTTTCAAAAGTGATGTGTAATATAATATAATATCTTGGAACACCAATGAAGACTTATGTGTAAAAAAATAATATTTTATTTGTGGTTGTCTCCCCAAATTTGGCTATAAATAGGGGTGCATTGTAATGTATTGAGATATCCCTCATTCTATGAACAAACCTTTGAGTTCATAATATTTCTCTCTATATTTTTCTTTATTTCTTCATTTAAATACAATTAGCATGTTAATTTCATATTCAAAGTTTTACACTTTGAATAATGAATAGCTGACTTCCTAAAGTTGAGATGATAATGTGAAACTCTTGGCATGATAATAAGGTTATTAAAAGGTAAAAGTCTATGTTTTATATTATTTAATCATTATTTATTGTTTATGTTATATTTATTTCTTTAAGCATTTTTATACCCTACTTATAAGTGGGAGTTTTGATTTACTATTGTTATATGTTACACTAAATTCTTGGAACCATTTAAATGTTAGTTTGGTATTACCAACCATTTTAAATTGATGCCTTGATTTATTATATATAAATATATTATAATATTAAAATCTTGGAACCATTTAAATGTTTGTTTGGTTTTACCAACCATTTAAATTAGATTCCTTGATTTATTATAAATATATCATAGTATTAATTTATTGGTACCATTTAAATGTTTGTTTGGTTTTACCAACCATTTAAAGTGGGAACCTTGATTTAGTGTTTACAAATATATAGAGCACAATAAATACTTGACCACATTTATAAGTTTTGGTATATATTATATACTTATAAGATAATAATATATAATATAATATAAATATGATTATTTTATATATTGGAACCATTTTATTAAGTGTATTTAATATTGTTCATTAATGTTAAATTTATTAAAATACCAAGAGTGGATCCTTTAATCTCAACTACTTAAATTAAAATTTGAACAATTAAAATTTACCCATTAAAGATTCAAACAATTAAAATTAAAAACAAAAACAAAAACAAAACAAAACAAAATGACATTGTAGTGGACTTGTAATTACCTTAGCTTCCCTGTGGATACGATATCGGACTCACCGAATTATACTACTTGTGGACAACCTGCTCTTGGGAGTGCAACAATCAAAGTCGCAACAAGTTTTTGTCGACGTTGCTGGAGAAGTATTATTTAATTTCAAGTCTATTTAATTTTTTTTATAGTTTATTTTTCTTTATTTGAATTTTTATTACTTTTGTGTGTTTTTATTCTTTTGCATTTGCATTTGCATGAGCTTTTGGTCACGTACACTTAGTAGTTGACTCATTCGAAATAAGCCTTTATTTTTACAAAACATGGCGGAAGAACCCATCCAAGAAAATGAAGATGAAATTCAATCTCAATATGATCATGATAGACGAATAACACTTCACATGAATCCTACACGTACAAGTGCACCTTCATGTCTAGTTTTTTCCCCTGATGCATCTCATTTCAATTTTAAGCCTGGTATTATCTAACTTTTACCCAACTTTCATGGCTTAGATTCTGAAAATCCATACTTGCATTTACGAGAGTTTGAAGAAGTGTGCAACACATATAATGATCTAAATTGTAGCATGAACATCATTCGACTTAAGCTTTTTCCTTTTTCTTTAAAAGATAAAGCTAAAACTTGGCTACAAAATCTTAGATCGGGATCCATTCAAACTTGGGATGAATTGCAACAACAAGTTTTGAAAAAGTTTTTTCCATCGCATAGAACAAATTCTTTCAAAAGGCAAATCATCACTTTCACTCAAAAACAAGGAGAAACTTTTTATCAGTGTTGGGATAGATACAAAAAATTGCTTAATCTTTGTCCACATCATGGTTTTGAAATTTGGAGGGTTGTTTCTCAATTTTATGAAGGCTTAACACCTAAAGATAGGCAAATGGTTGAATTTATGTGTAATGGAACATTTGAAGATAAAGATCCAAACGAGGCAATTGAGTATCTCGATTCATTAGCTGAAAATGCTCAAAACTGGGACACTATAGGTACAATCGAACCATCAAACAAGATTCAATCTCCTACATCTGGTGGAGGTATGTACACTCTCAAAGATGAACATGATCTTCAAGCTGGATTTACCTCTTTGGTAAGAAAAGTTGAGGCACTTGAATTGAAAAAGAATGGTCAATTAAAATCTGTTCAAGAAATTGTGTGTCACATCTGTGATACAAGTGATCGTTTTACAAAAGATTGTCCCACTTTGTCCTCTTTTAAAGAATGTCTCCATGAACAAGCCAATGTTCTGAACAATTTCAAAAGGCCAAATTCTGAACCATTTTCTCAAAATTACAATCCAGGTTGGCGAAATCATCCAAATTTTAGTTTGAGGAATGATAATGCTGCACAATTTTCACAACCACATATCCAAAATCAACAAAATTTTCAAAATTATGCACCTTATGTTCCTCCACCTAAAAGAAATTTGGAAGATACATTGAATTCTTTCATTGCAAAGCAAGAGTCTATCAATACTCAAACTGCTCAAACCATGACAGATTTGAAAGATACTCTTGCTAAATTTTGCATCTGCACTTAATGTTCATGAAAAAGGTAAATTTCCTTCATAACCTCTGCCTAATCCCAACGATCATCATTCACAAACTGGAACTTCTGGAACTCAACCGATGGATCAGGTAAAATCTGTTATTACGTGGTAAGGTTGTGGAAAAATCCATTCTTGAACCTTGTGAAGATGATGATAAATCAACTCCAAAGGGTAAGGAAGTGGAACCCATAATTTGCGAAGAGGAGGTTCAACAGACAGTGTCACCACCATTCCCTCATGCATTGAAAAATACAAAAAAAAAATTTTGAATTCTGATATATATCATATTTTTAAACAAGTAAAAGTTAATATTCCTTTATTAGATGCAATAAAACAGGTACCATCATATGCCATATTTTTGAAAGACTTGTGCACTGTGAAAAGAAAATTGAATGTGAAAAAGAAAGCATTTTTAGCCGAAAAAGTAAGTGCAATCATTCAAAATAATAATACTTTGAAATACAAAGACCCTGGTTGTCCTACTATTTCTTGTATTATTGGAGAACGAAAAATTAAAAAAGCATTGCTTGACCTTGGAGCTAGTGTGAATTTACTTCCATATTCGGTTTATCAAGAACTCAATCTAGGCGAGTTAAAACCTACTTCGGTAACACTTTTACTTGCTGATAGATCTGTTAAAGTGCCAAGAGGTATGGTAGAAGACGTATTGGTCCAAGTTGATAACTTTGTATATCCTGTCGATTTCATAGTTTTAGATACACAACCTATCGAAGTTTGTAATGCAATTCCTGTAATTCTGTGTCGTCCATTTTTAGCAACTTCTAATGCTCTTATAAATTGCAAGAATGGAGTAATGAAGTTGTCATTTGGTAACATGACCTTGGAGCTCAATGTTTTTAATCTTTGTAAGCAACCACATGACAAAGGAGATGAAAGTGAAGATGAAAATCTTATTGAAACTCTTGTGGAAGAAAACATTCAAGAAGGGAGTACTCGTGATCAATTAGATATTTGTTCCATTGAAACTGTTAAAGAAAATATTGAAATTGATCTTGATGATTTTATCAGGTATCACTCGTTACCAGGATCAGAGAAAGAATTTGATTCAAAATATGAGAACAAAGACGAACCACCCATATTGGAGTTAAAAACCTTGCCAGAAGAATTGAAGTATGCATTTCTTGGAAAAGATGAAACATATCCCGTGGTAATTTCTTCCAAACTATAAATTGATCAAGAAGGTAAATTAGTTGATATGCTTAAAAGACATAAAAATGCAATTGGTTGGACACTAAAAGATCTCAAGGGCATTAATCCACTAATTTGCACTCATAAAATTCACTTAGAAGAAAATGCAAAAATATCTCAACAACCACAAAGGAGATTAAATCCACACATGAAAGATGTTTTGAAAACTGAAGTTCTCAAACTACTCGATGTTGGGATTATCTACCCTATTTCTGATAGTAAGTGGGTAAGTCCAACACAAGTAGTTCCAAAAAAATCTGGCATCACATTGATAAAAAAATGAAAAAGGTGAATTGTTAACAAGTCGAGTCCCATCTAGTTCGCGGATGTGTATTGATTATAGAAAATTAAATGACGCCACTAGAAAAGATCATTTTTCATTACCATTTTTGGATCAAATTTTAGAAAGAGTAGAAGGTCATCCATACTACTGTTTTCTTGATGGATATTCAGGTTATTATCAAATTCCCATTGCACTCGAAGATCAAGAAAAAACTACATTCACATGTCTTTTTGGAACATTTGCATTTAGAAGGATGCCATTTGGATTATGCAATGCCCCAGCAACATTTCAAAGATGTATGCTAAGCATTTTTTGCGACATGGTTGAAAATTATTTGGAAATTTTCATGGATGATTTAACTGTCTTTGGGAATACATTTGATAATTGTTTTGAAAATTTGGAAAAAGTTTTAAAAAGATGCGAGGAAAAAGGTCTTATTTTAAATTGAGAAAAATGTCATTACATGATTACTTCTGGAATTGTTTTGGGACATGTCGTGTCATCTCATGGAATTGAAGTTGATAAAGCAAAAGTTGATGTCATTGCCAATTTACCCCCTCCAAAAATCATTAAAGAAATTCGCTCATTTTTGGGACATGCTGGATTTTATAGGAGGTTTATAAAGGACTTTAGTTTAATCTCTAAACCCATTTGTAACATCTTAACAAAAGACACTGCATTTGAGTGGACTCAAGAATGTCAAAATGTTTTTGATAAAATCATTCGACATTTAACATCAGCTCCTATCATGCAACCTCCTATTGGTCTTTACCATTTGGAATCATTTGCGATGCGAGTGATTATGCAGTCGGTGCAGTATTGGGTCAAAGAAGAAACGGTAAGCCTTATGTGATATATTATGCAAGTAGAACTTTAAACAATGCTCAAATGAATTAATCCACAACTGAAAAAGAACTACTTGATGTAATATTTGCATTAGATAAATTTCGTTCTTATTTGATTGGATCAACGACTATTGTGTTTACTGATCATTTTGCTATTATATATTTGTTGACCAAACAGGATGCAAAGCCACGACTGATACGATGGATTTTATTGCTCGAAGAATTTGACATTGTGATCAAAGATAAAAAAAAAAAAAAAGAACCGAGAATGTCGTAGCCGATCATTTATCGAGACTAGTAACAGGATCATCTTGTGAAATGACACCAATTAACGATAATTTTCCTGAAGAACATCTATTTTCAGTTACTACTACACCTTGGTTTGCTAACATAGTAAATTTTCTTGTGACAGGAAAAATGCCACCGCAATGGAGTTCTCAAGATAAAAGAAAATTTTTGAATGAGGTAAAAAACTTTTATTGGGATGATCCGTATCTGTTCAAGTATTGTCCGGATCAAATTTTTCGACGTTGCATACCCGACAATGAGGTAAGTAGTGTCATTAAATTTTTTCATTCAGAAGCATGTGAAGGACATTTTTCTTAAAGAAAACAGCTGCAAAAATCTTGCAAGGTGGATTTTATTGGCCCACTTTGTTTAAAGACACCCACGAAATCTGCAAGATCTGTGAAAATTGTCAAAAATTGGGTGCGATCTCAAAAAGAAACATGATGCCTTTGAATCCTATTATTGAAATTGAAATCTTTGATGTTTGGGAAATAGATTTTATGGGACCTTTTCCACCGTCGTTTGGATACTTGTATTTTTAGTTGCAGTTGATTATGTTTCCAAATGGATAGAGGTAATTTCATATCGAACAAATGATCATAAAATCGTCATCAAATTTTAAAAAGAAAATATAGTAGATTTGGAATTCCTCGAGCCATGATAAGTGATGGGGGAACTCACTTTGTTAATAAACCATTTGCTTTATTAATGAAAAAATATGGTATTACTCATAAAGTAACTACTCCTTATCATCCTCAAAAAAATGGACAAGTTGAATTAGCTAATAGGGAGAATTAGCTAATAGGGAGATAAAGCAAATTTTGGAAAAAGATTTTAACTCAAATAGAAAAGATTGGTCTCTGCGACTTAATGATGCACTTTGGGCATATCGAACAGCTTTTAAAACATCATTGAATATGTCTCCCTATAGGTTGGTTTATGAAAAACATTGTCATTTGCCTATGGAATTGGAACATAAAGCTTATTGGGCGATCAAAACTTTAAATTCAAGCATGGATGATGCCAACAAATTGCGTCAATTGCAACTTAATGAACTTGATGAACTCAGAAATGACGCGTATGAGAATTCAAGGATTTATAAAGCAAAAATCAAATCATTTCATGATAAAACAATTCTTAGAAAATATTTTGAGATTGGTAAAAAAGTTTTGCTTTATAATTCTCGACTTCACATATTCCCAGGAAAATTACGATCAAGATGGAGAGGCCCATATATTGTAAAGCATGTGTATACTTATGGAGCTGTGGATATTGAAAATCCTAAAAATGGTGATATTTTTAAAGTAAATGGACAAAGGCTTAAACCATTTTTAGAAAATGAAATCTTTCAAGAAGAGTTTATTTCCCTTTCTGATCCTTGATTTTTTTTATTTTTTGAGTGTTGCGTTTAAGTTTGTTTGTTTTTATTTCAGGTTTTCTTAATCTTTTTATTTTTCTAGTTAAATGGCGGATAACGATACTCCGTGACTCTCATAGTCGGTTAAATCAGTTTCCCACAATTGCTGATACAAAAATAAAAAAAAAATCATATATTTTCTTTTCAAAATGGATGAAATTCTCTAAAAAATTTGTAAATATTTTCCCTCTGTTTCTGAAAATATTCTAAGAAAAATTTATCCAGGAAGGTGTGAAATATTGAGATTCCTAATGCAAAAAGAAATTCCAGAAGATATTCATCTTGTAATAGAAGCTAAGGTCCGATTAGGAGGAGAAGTTCCACAATCATTGCTCATTCGGTATTTGCCTGGATTAGGAAAAGCACTTATGCGAAAAAAAGAAGGGCCAAAAGTTTAGGGGTTTGTCATAAGTGTGCAAGATGGACTTGTGACAAACGATGCAGATCTTTGGGATGTGTTTCCAATAACACAGAAGATAAAATTGGTTTCATTAAGAATATGCTGAGTAAGGAGTCTTTAGATAACATCTTATTGACTCTTGAGACGCATTCTAGTGGACATGTGCATATTGAACTTCTCCGTTTATGGAAACAATTCCAATATGAGCGTCATAGTCTTGGGAATCCGACTAAAAAAGACCATGTTTGCCAATTTATAAGAAAATTAGATGGTAAGCATGTCCTCGACTCATAGAAGGCGTTGAAGCCGTTTCTGGACGTAAAACCAGAGGAAAATTGTGAGCCACAATCACACTACTGTTTATATGCATGTGTGTCATTATTGTTTTTACTATTTATTCTGTTTACAGCTGTGACCCATAGTTTTGTCATGATAACATATTACCCTTATAAAATTTCTCATCTTTCTCTCTATTTTCACAGACCAAAAAAAGAAAGTAAAAACATGGCTGAATCCTCTGCACAAACATTGAAAAATATTTGTGTATTTTGTGGGTCGAGTCCTGGAAAAAATGAAGTGTTTGTAGAAGCAGCGAATAATCTTGGAAAGATATTGGCTGAGAGAAAAATTCACTTGGTATACGGGGGAGGTAATATTGGGTTAATGGGATCTGTTTCAACATCTGCTCATCTTGGAAGTAGTCAAGCTTTGGGTATTATTCCTACAGCTTTAGCTGAAGGAAATATTACAGGTGTTACGATTGGGGAGGAATTAAAAGTTTTTTCTATGTATGAAAGAATCAATCAAATGATTGAAAATTCTGATGCTTTTATCGCACTACCAGGTGGTTTTGGTACATTAGAAGATATTTTTCACACTGTTTCTTGGGCACAACTTAATATCCATAATAGATCTGTGGGTTTGTTGAATATCAATAATTATTATGACAGTTTGTTGACATTTCTTGATAAATCTCTGGAACATAATTTCATTTCAGAAAATTCACGACAGATGCTCATCTGTGCTTCGACTGCCGACCAATTAATTGATGATTTGGAAGCTTTTGTTCATAAGCCTTATCCGATGATAACAAAGATCAATTGGTCGCAATCAAGCAGTAAGAAAAGGAAGTTGGATCATTGATTCAAAAGTCGTGGATTGGTTTGCGTTTGTTTCAGTTTGTTATCTTCAATAAAATTCAGGTGATATCTCTTTCATTATGTACTCTTTATTAATAGTTATTTTGACATTAGGGACAATGTCATATTCTGATTGGGGGGAGAACGAACTTATAAAAAAAATTTAAAAAATAAAATAAAATCATTTTTATTGTTTGTATCTTAGTAATTTTTGCAAAAATGTCATACATTTATATGTTTGAAAGATTTAAATTAGAACATGCATTAATCTATTTAAGAATGTTTAAATTTTTATTTGAAAAAAAAGTCAATTTTAATATTCTGATCAATATAAAAATATGATTTATGAAATATTTTTGAGTGATTAACCATTGTGATAAAATCAGGTATTAAAGTTTATGGCCTAAGATATACCTTATAAGAGTGTCTAAAATTTTAAACTCACACATATTTTGTGAGTGAGTGGAGAGGACTGAGAAAACAGCTTTCGAGCCTTTATTGATAATGAGAGAGACTATCTATTGTTTAGATCTTGAGTTCTTATTTTGAAAAAAAATGATATTTCCCGAAAAAAAAAGAGAAAAAATACGAAAAGAAAGATATTGAAGATCTATGTAATTTTTAAGTTATATACTACGACCCATATATCTCTCATAAAAAAAAAGAAAGAAAGAAAGAGAGAAATTTATTGTACAAATTAAATAAATATGTGGTTAAGAAGTATAAACTTAGTCTAATTCCATGATTTTATGAAAAAATATATATATATCAGGAAAAAATATATAATAAGAACAACTAGATTTTGAATCAATGGATTTTCTATCTTTTGATTTGTTTGGCTCGTTTGTCTGTCTGCATTCTGTAAACCATTTTTCTGAGCATTTATCTGTATTCCAACTCAATGAGAGAAATCGTTGCCATAAATTGAAACATTTATTAACCTGTGAGGATATGAAGTTGAAACTCTTACGAGGAATTTCTGAAGGCCGTGTACATTTAACTACCTGAAATAAGCTTTGAATTGATCATCTCAAATTATTTCATAAATTATAATTATGATGATCTTGATATAAGTTTGACAGTTTTCAAATTTAATTTAAACACTTAGATAGTTTTGATTACATTTCTATTTAAATTAATCAATATGTTTTGTATTGCTATTAACGCTTAAATTACTAGAGACTAGCAATAAGCTGGTTGGGAGGTGTGATAAACATAAAAATTGTATATTAATTAAATGTTTTATAATATAAATATATAGTTTTTGTTTTATTAAATGTTTAAATATTATATGTTTTATAATAAATTGTATAAATATAAGTTGTTGTGTAATTACAAGTTTTTACTATTTTACAGGTTCGATAAAACAAGAATAAACTTGGCGTTGCAAATGGGATTAAGATGATTATTGGACCTGTAGAAAGTTGATGTTAATATCTACAATAATGGTGGCAAGCATGAGATAAAAATCCTCTCACAATTGGGATCAAATTAAGCAACAAATAAAGTTACCAAAGGTGTAACGCTCCAGATTTGACGACTGTCCTCATTGTACCAAGACGAGTCTTTCCAGCGTGCTTATGTCCTCACTCACACGCACCCTAGGAAACTTCCCAGTAGGTCACCCATCCCAAAATTGCCTCAAGTCAAGCACGCTTAACTTTGGAGTTTTTATGTGATGAGCTACCGAAAAGAAGATGCACCTTCGTGATATGAGTAGTACCAATCAAATCTTTTAAGCCATCTTCAACTGTACAGTCCATTACATTGAACAGTCTCGGAATCTCTCTCCTTCCGATGTAAGAACGGTTCATTCATGTTCCCTCCACTTAGAAGCCTGCCAGGAGCCGCTCATTGTCCGTGCCACCTCATGGCACCGGCGATCACCCCCCGCCCTCTTCAGCCTCGGGTCTCACAAAAGGAGTGGTAGTTTTACCATACTCTAGTATTTTGACCATATCTCTCAAATTACTTGGTCAAATGGTCTGAAAAAAATACCACAACTAGACAACTCAATTATCCACATGTTTCTTTTTATGTGAAGAAGCAAATTCGGAGAAGAAGATTTTCAAAAGTGATGTGTAATATAATATAATATCTTGGAACACCAATGAAGACTTATGTGTAAAAAAATAATATTTTATTTGTGGTTGTCTCCCCAAATTTGGCTATAAATAGGGGTGCATTGTAATGTATTGAGATATCCCTCATTCTATGAACAAACCTTTGAGTTCATAATATTTCTCTCTATATTTTTCTTTATTTCTTCATTTAAATACAATTAGCATGTTAATTTCATATTCAAAGTTTTACACTTTGAATAATGAATAGCTGAGTTCCTAAAGTTGAGATGATAAGGTGAAACTCTTGGCATGATAATAAGGTTATTAAAAGGTAAAAGTCTATGTTTTATATTATTTAATCATTATTTATTGTTTATGTTATATTTATTTTTTTAAGCATTTTTATACCCTACTTATAAGTGGGAGTTTTGATTTATTGTTGATATATGTTACACTAAATTCTTGGAACTATTTAAATGTTAGTTTGGTATTACCAACCATTTAAAGTAGATGTCTTGATTTATTATATATAAATATATTATAATATTAAATTCTTGGAACCATTTAATTGTTAGTTTGGTTTTACCAACAATTTAATTTGGATTCCTTGATTTATTATATATAAATATATCATAGTATTAATTTATTGGTACCATTTAAATGTTTGTTTGGTTTTACCAACCATTTAAAGTGGGAACCTTGATTTAGTGTTTACAAATATATATAGCACAATAAATACTTGACTACATTTATAAGTTTTGGTATATATTATGTACTTATAAGATAATAATATATAAGATAATATAAATATGATTATTTAATTTACTGGAACCATTTTATTAAATGGATTTCAATATTGTTAGTTAATGTTAACTTTATTAAAATATCAAGAGTGGATCCTTTAATCTCAACTACTTAAATTAAAATTTGAACAATTAAAATTTACCCATTAAAGATTCAAACAATTAAAATTAAAAACAAAAACAAAAACAAAACAAAAAGACATTATAGTGGACTTGTAATTACCTTAGCTTCCCTGTGGATACGATATCGCACTCTCCGAATTATACTACTTGTGGACAGCCTGCTCTTGGGAGTGCAACAATCAAAGTGACAACACATTGACAAGGTCGCCATAATCAGAGAAAGACTCAAGACATCACAAGATAGGCAAAAGAGTTGGGCAGATCTAAAGAGAAGATTGTTGGAGTTTGAGATCAGTGAAAAGGCGTATGTTAAAGTCTCTCCTATGAAAGGAGTGGTTCGGTTCAACAAGTCCGGAAAGCTAAATCCAGGATATGTTGGACCATTCGAGATATTGGAGAAAGTGGGAACCCTAGCTTACCGACTGGCTTTGCCACCAGATATGTCCAGAATTCCCAATGTTTTTCACATATCACTACTAAGGAAATATATCTCAGACCCGAGTCACATCCTTAAAGTTGCACCGTTGATGATCGAAGGAAACTTGAACGGAGATCTGAAATATGAAAAGTTCCCTATTTGAATAGTGGACACCAAAGATCAAGTGTTGAGACACCGAACAATCCCATATGTCAAAGTGAGTGGTTAAATCATGCCGAACGGGAAGCAACTTGGGAACTTGAAGAAAGGATGCGCACTCAATATCATCATCTCTTCAAAAGATCGAGCTGATCCAAGTTTCGAGGACGAAGCTTCCAATAATGAGGTGGGATGTGAGAAGCCGGAATTTCCGAAGCGAATCATGTAAGAAATAAAACTTGAAACTAAGCTCAAACTTTAATCTTAACTCTAAAACTCAAATATAAATTTAAATTTTTAACTAACATGGCTCGACGAAGTAGATCAAAAGCCCGGAGATTAGCTCAACGGGAAGCTATGCATTAAGAAACAGCATAAATCGAAGAGTCGTCATCAGAGAAGTAAACTCGCAGCTCAAGGGCTCAATCTTTTAGCTCAATGAAGCTCAACCATGCTTGTCCTAAAATGACCAAAAAGGGAGCTAAAGGAAGAGACAAGGGAATGGACAAATTTATTATGCAAAAAATGTCCCTTTAGAAAACCTGAGTGACTCTTGGTGCTTGGATGGAATTTTGACTATATTAATTACCTTTCTTGGGGCTCAAGTGGTCGGCCATGAGGGTGAATGAAAAGCCAAAATTCACCTATAAATATCACCCCTACATGTATAAGAAATCATACCAAAATGCCTCAGGAAATTTTGTTATTCTCCTCACCCAAAAAGCTCTCGGCCGACGCAAACAAGGATGAGTCGTTCCGGTTTTTTACTGTTGTAAATTGCTATCCACACTATCGTGAAGATCCTGTGTAGGTTCGGTCATCACTTGGCCAAAATTTAGCAGGTTCCGTGCAACCAAGTTCTGATTCAGTAAGTAGGTTTTTGTTACATATTTTCTTGTAATTTAAACATTGCATAAAATAAAATGACATGCTTGAAAATGTCTCCATATTTTTGAAAATCAGTATGTTATATTTTAAAAATCTCGATCGATGTATGAAATGTTCTTTTGATTTCGATATTCCTTGACTCTGCTAAATTCCTTTCGAATTCTAATAAGTTTTGTTCGATAAGTTGAATTATGTGACACACTGTTACAAATCGATTTGAAATGGAACGATAATTTTAATTCTGTCTGGCCCCCATCCGTGCTGTGTTCTAACTGGCCCCCATCAGTGGGTATAAAACTATGTTTTGGCCTCACCCCTTAGAGGACTAACATATTGGGGACAATGTGACTATAGAAATGAGATGAGTAACAGTGTTGTGTTTGTTTCTAGTTTGCTCCGAATCATCTGATGATTTTTGTCTCATAATTGATTCGTTTTATTCTGTTAAGTCAAAAGTAATAAGTTTTGAAAGTTTGTTAAAGAGATGCTTTAGAGATTAAGTTCTATATGTATCTTTGGAAATCGATTGACCCCCACTTGCTGAGTGTTTTCCAAAACACACACCCCTTACAACTTTCAGATAAAAATGAAGAGCAAATGAATGAGGAGGAGCAAGAAGCTTTCTGTGGATGGTGATCGAACGATAAGATCAAGAATCAAGAATTTACAATTCCTTTTGTTTGTATTTCACTTCCGCAATTCTGATGTAATTTATATTCTATTATCATTGTAAAGACAATATTTTATCATATGAAAAAGACTGGTTTTTGACCATTTTCTACAAGGCTTAATTTTTTTCAAGTAATTGTTAAACAATGGTGGATGTCACCGACGCCTCGGTTTTGGGGCGTGACACTTTCAGTATTCTCATGGGTCCGTCAGTGATAACGTACCACATATCATCATCTTGTGCAGCTAGATGAGCCTGCATTCTAATTTTCCAATCATCAAATTCTTCTTTAGAAAACATTGGAATTTTGTTGAAGGAAGATACTGTAATCAGTTTTGTAGATAGGAATATTCAGGAACAAGATTCAACTGCTCTGATACCACTTGTTAGGATCGGTTGGGAGTAAAAAAATGTTTAGAGGGGGGTAGGGGGTTGAATAAACACTTTACAATTTTCACAACTTCTTCGATTTATGAATCAGTTTAATGATAAACTGAATTCGCAAATCTTGTTGTCAATTTCAATCAGTTAAATAATAAAATTTTGGAAATAAACTGAATGATAGATAGAATAAAACTGAAATTAAGGGACACAAGATTTGTGGATGTTCGGATATTTCAAACACTCATACGGAAGATAGGATATTCACTAAAAGACTTTGATCTATACAATGAATTATACAAACCTACTTCAGTTTGGACTTAACACTGCCAAAACTGAAACTCTTAGTTCCAATACAGTAAAGCAATACTCAACTGAAATCTAAATTTCTTAGCACAACTGAGCTCTACAAGATCGAACAATATAACAATAAGTGTTTGTGCTTTTATCTCAAGGTATAGCCGGAAAGCTATGAATGTTCATATTAAGCGTGAGCTTTTGAGAGATTTTGAAACTGAAAGAGTATGCACAGAGTTGTGCTTGATAACTTGAACAATTTTGTAGCTTGATTATTTGATTACTCGATTACTCTTCTTCAGTTGATCTTCTTGGCTATTTATGGACTTTGTTTCTAACGGTAACAATGAATGCATTTGAATCTTTATATCCGTTGTATAGCCATGTCAACATTCTTCTGACAATCGTACACCGTAACTATTCTGAAATGCGGCGTTCCCACTACATGTTGCAGTCTGCTTTTGTACAGTTGTCGGTTGATAGCTTCGTTTCTTAACTGATGACGTGTCAAGCTGATTTATCAGTGGACAAAGCCGATAGGATTAACTGATTGTTCTCAACTGATTGTAGTGTAGCTGATCAATTCCAACTGATCATATAGTTGACTACATAGTTCAGTTAGCTTAGATGAGTTCAGTTTCCTTTGACTATATACACATTAATCTTCATTTCGGATAACTATCAGTTTGCGAATCTTTCAGTTCAGCTACCTTCAGTTTTCTTGATCAGTTGTTCGACCTTTTCAAGCTCAATTTATCAAACTCTGAAATTAAGTTTCCAACAGTGTATGAGAACTGATCTATGAATACAACACGAAAGTGTTGTTGCACACTGAGAGAATTATGCTTCTAATCTAAGCTGATAACACTTTGAAATGTTCTCGCAAATCTAGACGGATTGCTTCTTGTAAGCTGATATACATTGAGCGTTCCCTTCTTATTTTCTCATGATTTTCACACACTTATTTGTTGATGGTCTTGATCTTGATGTTGCGTCTGGATAGCTTCAGTTTAGGCTCGGTAGCTTTCTGCGCACTTAGATAAATTCATTAGAAACAAAATAAAAGTTTTGTTAACATCAAAATCAAGATTGCGAACATGAAATGTTACAACAATCTCCCCTTTTTGATGATCACAAAACTTGAGCAATTAA